>NW_027280627.1:0-200000 GCF_046629955.1 Centroberyx affinis | reverse complement strand
GTAGATATATTTGCAGTTCAGTATGATATCATGCAGTGTGAAACCACAAAGCATGATAACTTACAAACCGACATGGCTGGCATGTAGACCAGAGGCAGATTATTCTTAACTGAGGGAGTCTCAACTACAGGGAGGTGAAAGGTAGCTGACAGCCTCACAAAACTGCCATGCATGGGTTACTAAAATCTTGGTTTCTCTTTTGTGATGAATTTTCCTGTGTGAAAAACCTTTTGACACCGGTGCTTTCCGTCAGCTGACTGTTAAGCAATTCCCTCTGAATCACTGGTCTTGGTAATCGTTTGCCTGTCAAGCGCCCGGTGGTGCGCAGTATGCATATTTAATCGTAACAGTAATCCTCTTACCTTTCTACAGTTAAATTTCCAGGCACCAAAACGTACATTGACCCTGAAACCTATGAGGACCCAAACAGGGCTGTCCATCAATTTGCCAAGGAGCTGGATGCCTCCTGCATTAAAATTGAGCGGGTTATTGGAGCAGGTGAGCCTATCCCGTGTCTCTCAGCTCTTTCTGTTTAGTCACTCTATGCTCTCATATATCACACTGACAGCCAAATATTTACACCTTGAATAGGGACACAGCTTTATGCATTGTATATTGATAGCGCAATTGCAAAGAGGGGAAAAAGTTCATTGCAATTAATGTGTGGGCCCCATCTTGTAGACGTAGTTGCAAAGATACCCGCCGCTGAAAAATTGCTGCCACATGGGTTTTACAGAGGCGGTCAATGACAGTATCTATGCATCTCTAGCATGTCTTATTATAGGTCTTGGTTACACTCCCCTGAGTATAACAAGATGTCGCACTCCAATTTGTATTCCACCACAGCACAGCTGCTTTGTCTCAAAATACACTAATAAATTTGTCATCGTGAAGTGCTTGATTTTTTTTTTTTTTTTCCTCTCGCCGCCCCCCTCAGTCATGAATGGTTTTCTCCCTCACAGGAGAGTTCGGGGAGGTGTGCAGCGGCCGGCTGAAGCTGCCTGGGAAGCGGGACGTGTCAGTTGCCATCAAAACGTTAAAAGTGGGCTACACAGAGAAACAGAGGCGGGACTTCCTCTGTGAGGCCAGCATCATGGGTCAGTTTGACCATCCCAATGTGGTTCATCTGGAGGGGGTCGTGACGAGAGGTAACCAGCTGGAAAATGCACACTTAAATGCAAATATGTGTTTTTTTGTAATATTGTTAGACGCTCTATATTTTATGTTGATGCCATGAGACAGTTTGGAAATGCTGTAACTGTTTGATAATCCATCGCATTACAGTATATTTAGCTTTGGGAGGTAAAATGCCATAGTTAGAGTGACATTTTATCTAATTAAATTAGCCACACTCCCTGTTTAACATTTTCTCATTTAGACACTGTAATAAAAGGAGCAGATGGTAACTTTTAATTAAAAGCCAAATAAACACACAGCTAAAAATAACTTGGAAGCAGTTTTTGTGTAGTCATTTGTAGTTGAGCATTTGTAAGTAAACAACATTTATGTATCAATTAATGCATTTTTTTATCTATCTTTTTTTTTTTTCAGGAAAACCAGTGATGATTGTGATTGAATATATGGAGAACGGTTCATTAGATGCTTTCCTCAGGGTGAGTATCACCTTCTAAACACAGGAGGCTTAAAGCGCAATATTCTTAGACTAGTCTTTGCATTTGTCTTTTCTAAGTGTTACAGAGAGCAGGAAGTCTGCAGTAGGACTTGTGTGCATCGCATAAATATAATGAATCCTCTGCTAGCACTGCTGCAGTGCTGTGACCTAAATTTCCCTCATGGTCAGTGAAGATGGCTGACCTGACTTGGTTTCTCTGTGCCGTGCAGAAACATGATGGTCAATTCACAGTCATCCAGTTGGTCGGGATGCTGCGGGGCATAGCGGCGGGAATGAGATATCTCTCCGATATGGGATACGTCCATCGAGATCTGGCCGCACGAAACATCCTTGTCAACAGTAATCTCGTATGTAAAGTGTCTGACTTCGGCCTGTCAAGGGTGATAGACGACGATCCGGAGGCTGTCTACACAACAACTGTGAGTCAATTAAACCGGCTCCATATTGCCTTCCCTCCTCAGATCCCTCTTGGAATACTCTAATCAAGTCACAGCCAATGCATGAAAATAGAGCAGAAGTGCGGGTGCTCGGCCCTGCATGCCGGCACCCATTCAATATGCAAAACAAGCTAAATCTGTGCTCAAGTTTGTCGGAAACTTTTGTCTTTTTTTGCTGACCCTGTGTGTAACGTCAAAACTCTCTCTAATTGATGTTTTAGGGGAAGATGCAGGATATAATGAATTTGATCTTTACTCCAGCCACTGACCTGCATTTTACTGAACAGGGCGGAAAAATACCCGTCCGATGGACCGCAACAGAAGCCATCCAGTATCGTAAATTCACCTCCGCAAGTGACGTGTGGAGTTATGGCATTGTCATGTGGGAGGTCATGTCCTATGGGGAACGGCCTTACTGGGACATGTCCAATCAAGATGTGAGTTGCTACCTGATATGAAGTCATTCATTTACCAGCAGAACAGGTTTTTCATCCCGCTAAGGGACTCACACATAGCCAAAGATTATAATCAGCATTTCAAGGACGCTGTTTCATTTCTAAAAATACTCATGCCAGACTTTTGTCCATGATTTGGGAACCCTTGTGAAACACCAATACGGATGTTTTTGTATGATTGTAAAAATAAACATCTTATCTTTTACATTTTATTACATTATCTCTCACATTTCAGTGAGATAAACTCAGAGGCCACAGGAGATTTGGGATGCAATCTTGTCTCCTCACCTGCTTTGCCTATCTTCACCTAAACCCATGTGCTTTTTCTGTGTTTGCGACGACTGAAATTTCACATACAACAAAATCTAACTTCGAGTACAGCAACATTTCACATCAGATATAAACAAACTGTGGATTTCCTGAGGTGTGCCAGGGGCTTTGAATTGGATTTCAAAACCATAAATCATTTATTGCTATACTAATTTTCTGTAGCCCTTCATGTCTTCTCAGATGTTTTCTCATGAATAACAAACCAGTATTAAGACTGAATACATTTGGGGTTTATGCATTACTTTATGGACAAGATCAAATTTGGGTCCCAATGCAAAACCCATTGCATAACAAGCATCTAAAGGGAGACACGCATTACAAGATTTCCACCAGATTTAGCTCTAATTAAGCCATCCCACACAAATGTATAAAACTGCAGACAAAAATCCCACTTTGTAGTTTTTCTTCGAGGCATTCTCACAGGAGCCTCATGAGAACGGATCGGCTGGGACGGTAACCTTGGGCTTAATTAGTTCAAGAAGTCATCATTCATTTGTGGGTACTGCTTCATAATCATGCAGTTTGCATCCAGCCTTAGGAGACATAGTCCTAAAATAGTGCATGCATAAAAATGAAGTCTTCAGAAAATAGGTGTGATGATAATAATAATATTAAGAATAGTAATGGAAAAGGCTTGCCGTTAAAAAATGCTTTTGATTTAAACAGCTTTTAAAAACTTCATAATGAGTTATGGTAATGTGAGCCAATGTGAATGGCAGAGTTGAAGTAATTACACAGCAAACAACTCATGCATAAATTGCAGTTTAGCACTCATTGCTTTGTTTTAGATATAAAAGCCAGGAATGTAAAGACATAGATGAGCTCTGATGTTAAATCCAGAATGTAAAGGCCTTGACTCACTCACTGACCGCAAAATTAGTCAGTGTCTGTCCTAGTCTGCAGCAGTCCTTTGGTGATGTACATCAAACAGTGCTTATACCAGATTTGTTCTATATGTGGTCTGTCATTTTGAGATACTTAATTTCTAAACCAAATGACGACAAACAAGTACAGCTTCTGTCTAAAGATTGCTTTAGGGTAGTAGCTGCTCCCCAAAGAAATAAAGAAGTAATTATTTATTATTTGAATTTCGTAAATAAGGACCAAAATAAGAGTAAGACAAGACTTTCTAGCTGCTGCTACTTTTAGAAATACTGCACTGAAAAAAAGTGAAAAAGTAAAAATATAAGCCAAGGTGCAAAAGTGCAATAAAACAATTTTATTTCCTGAAACTGAGACAAATAGTCATAATTAATAAGCGTGATCACATATAGCAAAATAATCAGGATTGTCATTTTTTTGCAATAATCATTCGGCCCTACGTTAATAGATAAAGTTTGAGCGTTAACTCCTGCCGTCGCCCATTTTCTTCCTCAAAGAAGAAGTTTGGTTTTGCAAGTCCGGCAATTCTTTTTTTTTAACAAATGCCACACATTGCTATGATGATTGACTCACCCACAGCTCCCTGAGTGCTGCTGTCTGCTTTAACTGTGGGCTCCTGCCAACCCCCTCCGAGGGAGTCCAGCCGAGCCAGACCCCATGAAACTGTCCCTTATTGTCGGACACTGACGCGTTTTGATTAATGATGGCTGGCGGGTGTGTTCTGGCCTGAAGAATCCTGTATGGCGCCCAGTGTTTAGCACCCACGGCATCAGGGCTAAACACGATTAGGATTCTCCACCCCTCCTAACCGCAGGCCCGCTGATTGAACAATCAGATGTTAGAAATGCTAAACAAGACGGCCGGGCATTAAAGTGGCGTATGTGGTGTTTTGACGCCCCTCTGCTTGACAGACGTCAATGTCAGAAATTTTTGCGCTCTGTCAAGACGTCGGCAAACAGCTCCTCCGGGGATGCAGGAAGAACATTATTTGCATTTTTTGAACAGTTTCAGTGTTTTGACACCTTTCCCTCCATGGCTCATTCTTGTTTGAGTGGTCCTGACAGGAATAGTAGATGAGTATATGCAGAAAATACACAGCCTCACATCCCCGGAATACAGGGAGAGGCGGTGGGGGCTGAAATCAAAGGTGCCCACTGCACCTAGTGTTCTCACGGTATTGACTTTCAATGAACTTGGTGCTAAACTGCATGCATGATGTGGAGCGAGAATAGATTAGGTTGAAAGGCTATGCAGACGGATCTTTTTTATTATTCATTAGAGCTGTGTAAATGCAGCCTTTTGTCGAGACGCACGAACAATGTGGGAAAATGACTCTCAGGGAAGGAACGCCGCTGGTTTGCTCTAATTAATTTCACTACATCGATTGGTGCGATAGAAATTGGTACAACGACAAACTCCACTGGTACCTCCGTCCACACGCTTGATGTTATTCTCCAAATCTCGTCATTGTGGCCCCGCTACTGCGAGTCGTGCTGCTTTGAATCCTCGTGTTCCCAAAGACTGTAACAAAACTGGCACACAACCATCAAATCTGGTTAGGGCCTTTTATTCTCCAGTGCATCGGCAGTAGGTAGCCATGAAACGATTATGTTCCGACACTGTTGTTTACAAACATTGTGATTAAAGGGTGAAATGTGCATGAGGAGTAGTGAATTATTCACTTTGTACTAATTCGGCAGTAACGGATACTGAAGACGTCATCTGTTTTGGGTTCTGCAGGTCATAAAGGCGATAGAGGAGGGCTACCGTCTTCCCGCCCCCATGGACTGCCCACCAGGTCTGCATCAGCTAATGTTGGACTGCTGGCAGAAAGACAGGGCTGAACGTCCCAAGTTTGATCAGATAGTTGGCATCCTTGATAAGATGATCCGCAACCCCAACACCTTGAAAACCCCAGTGGGAACATGTACAAGGTAAGGGAATCTACCTCTTAAACTGAATCAGAGGATATTGTCCGTTTGAAGTGTGGTTTCATACAATAAAGCTTTTTATTTTTTTTATTTTTTTTTTTACCACATTAGTAGATGATCCAAAGTGTCCAGTGGATGATTTACCCTCTGTAGTTCTCAGATGAAAGATAAATCCCAGAGGATCAATAACCCACAGCAGCTTCCATGGCTTTATGGTCAATAGCGGGGCTTTTAAATCAATCCCTATAATGACTTCCTGCTACTTTAAAGTGCAGTGGGAACTGCACTTTAAAAAATATATATATTTTTATAG
Organism: Centroberyx affinis; assembly: GCF_046629955.1. NCBI lineage: Eukaryota > Metazoa > Chordata > Actinopteri > Beryciformes > Berycidae > Centroberyx > Centroberyx affinis. The sequence continues at coordinate 194,019 of NW_027280627.1, read as the reverse complement.
TGAGAGAGCTGACATGCTGCATCTGTTTGTGAATTTGGTATTGATTGAAGTCTCAAATCAGCCAGTTTGTTCCCCTCTCGTAATTTACTGCACCACTGGATGCCTTTGGTTGTCTTTTTGTCTTGTCTCCAGCTTGATTGTGTTTTCTGTGGAACGTTTCCTTTTCACATAAGACATAAACATCTTCTGTGCTCATCCCGCAGACCAATTAGTCCACTGTTAGATCAGAGCACACCAGACTTCACCGCTTTCCGCTCAGTGGGAGAGTGGCTGGAAGCCATCAAGATGGAGCGATACAGAGACAACTTCACAGCAGCTGGCTACAGCTCCCTGGAATCTGTGGCCAGGATGTCAATCGAGTAAGTAGACACGAAGCCCTCAAGGGGTTAAGCATCAGTAGAGAACATTAATACCTGCAACATTAAGCCTGTGATCACACCCACGGTTTGCTATCTTTCATCCGAGTCACAGTGGAAGAGTTTGTTGCATTTGTGCATTTGGTTTGTTTAGGTTCACACTGCTCAATTACAAACGAACCAGGTCTTGTAAATACAACTCACATGGACTCAGAAGTTTATTGGACTGAGTTTTGGTTACCTGTCATCCCGCCAGGATAGAGAGAACGGGGGAGTCAAAACAAATCAGATTCTCACCCCTGTAATTTTTGCTAAGCATGATGGACTTGTCTGCGCCGTAATTTGCCTTTTCTTAACAGTTAAGAACACATGAAGAATTAGCTGAATGAGCATCAGTCCAAACTGCGGTTTGCCCTCGATTCATTTTGTTATGCTAGACTTTCCAAGCATGAGCAACTGCTGGCTATCAGATGTCAACATCCGTCTCTTATACCCATAAACCCTTGTGTTTTGGGGTCATTTCCTGTAGTTGGTTCGGATTACGCTCCCGCTCCCAACAAACTGCACTGCAGTTCGCTTGGAAGAGGACTGAGACTTGCATTTTCTGGCGTCTCGTAGCGGTTATTTGGTGTCACCTGAGTTCGAATGGCATTGTTCCCATTTGGCCAAATGCTCAAGAGTAAACTCCTCCAAACATGCTTGGTGTAATGCGCCCTAAGATAAACGAAAAACAAGAATTCAGAGCTTCATCAAGCTTTACCTCATCCTTTGAAAGTGACCAAACACATTTAATTTCATCGTTGTGATTTACTAGCAAGTCTCCCGTGTTTCAGATTTATTTATTTTTTTCACTCCTTATTCGCACTAATGAAATACCTGAGGCTATAAATCTCGCTTGTTTTGCATGACACTACAGTGCGTCGATTGATGTGCATTTTCCCTGTTTTGCAGGGACGTGATGAGCTTGGGGATCACTCTGGTGGGCCATCAGAAAAAGATCATGAGCAGCATACAGACTATGAGAGCCCAGATGCTGCACCTCCACGGTACGGGAGTCCAGGTGTGAGGGACTGCACAGGCCGCCTTGGACAGGGCTAAAAGAGCTATCTGGAGCAGCGCTTGGGCAGTAACCGGGATAATCGTCAAAGTATACGGACATCTGTTATGTCTGACTCTTCCGGCTGTGTCTGGAGTGAAATCATTCCTTTGTTCCTCAGTGAAGGATTGTGGTCCGCCTCTACAAAGGGCACTAAAGAGAGGAAAAGGGCAAAAAAAAAAAAAACTACCTGGACGAGACGACTTTTTTTGTGGAAGCGCTTAGGAACTCAACCACATATCAAACGGAGCATCGGAAAAGGAGTTTGACATTTATTACCATGTTTCTTTAACTTAACGAATGATTTAAGTGCACACCATGACTGAGGATTTCCTTTAAAAAAAGAAAAAAAAAAATCAAAACGAAATGTCTCCTTGCGGTGTTTTTTTTTTAGTAATTTCTCTCTCTTTTTATTTCATTTTCTAGTTTGTTCATTTTGTTTGCGTCAGCCACAGTGACATGTTGTGGTGCGTACAGTAGTTATTTTTTCTTCACTCTATTTTTCCTCTATTTGGACTTGACAACAGGGTACACTCTCTTATCCAAAAGCAGAGGGAGATTGAACTTTAGGGTGCAGATTAAAAGGTACTTTTACCAGTTTGTGTTGAGACATGCTGGGCTGTTTTAACTGTTTGCAGTGAGTTGTGTTTTCCTCCATGTGTTGTTGAAGTGAAAATGGTATTCCTCTCCTCGGCTTCAGAGATAGTATTCACATGGTTGTTTTAGGCCTACTGGAGTGGTTTTGCTGTCTACTTTTCCTGAACTATGGATGCTCACGTTTTATGGCAAGACGCAACCTTTCCAATTTTTTTATTAAGGAATTTTGGAAGAGCGCGACACTAAGGAGACACCCCACGAGGCAAATTGTTTTTAGAATGATCACAAACTTTTATATCAGAGTAGCAATATTCTTTGTCTTAGTCTTCACCACAGGAAATGTTTGACTTTTACTGTCAGATGTCCTCAATCAGAACAGTTGTTAAGTTATTCAGCAGAACGTTTCAGCACTATTGAAAGATTGTAATTGAAACTTAAGCCACCGCAAATTGTTTTGCCATCATTTTGCCTAAAATACTATGTTGCACACAGTGTTTGTTATAGTGCATCGTTCAGCCGCAAATGCAATTGTTAAGGGTGAATCTATGAAAAGTGTAAGCTCTAGAAGTAATACTGCCTTAAAATGTGTTATAGAGTAAGTATTGCCACTATTTTAGGCACTTCAATGGCAATGCTTTATGCGGTTCATTTAGTCGGTGGTCTTATTTAAAGGAGTGACTGGATGAGCTCCCTATTTTTTTTTTCTTTAAGTGTGATGTCTTTTTATCTGGAACTTGAAATGATGAAATCAAGTGCATGAACGCGGTTGAATGCCACGATTGACACAGTCAGCGAGGAGGAGGAGATCGACCAAACAGAGCAATAATTACCAGGTAGAAACGGTCCTCACCTGAGATTTTAAGGTGCTAGGTATTAACGGATGTGTCTGTTGTGCTGCGACAACCCTTTGGAAAAATTCAGTCACCGCTGGGGAAAGGAATCTACTTTGACCTAAAAAAAATGGATGGAAAGTGTTCGGTAAACTGGCGTGCTGTGGCATCAAATGAAATAATCATGTCGTTATTTTGCCACAAAGTGTACTATGATATGCTAAACACTTGATGAAGATGTAACGGGGGCATGGAAATGTTGAATTCAGCGTATTATGTGGCGGCAGAGAGAGAGAGAGAGAGGCACCGTTCGAAACACTAGAAAGGTGCCAATTAGCCGCGCTGACGTCATCTTCTCCAGAAATCCCACAGAGTCCCGTCTGTGTTTCGGTACGAAAATGCAGGACCAAATGATTCAGCCCGAGTCAGACAGATCACGCCGTAGCATCCGACCATCCCGGCTCCGCGGGCGGCAACTCAGCCCCCCCCCTCTTGTTTGTTCACGTGTCTCTGCTCGTCCCTCACAGGCGTCGATGTGATGCAACACGCATTAAAGTGTCTCTTAAGATTTCTCCTCCTTTCTTCCTACTACATACACCTTTTGTGTGGAGAACAGAGATGAGGGGGTGCTCTGCAAGAAGATGTGCTAAAAGCCAATCAACCTATTTAGTGCCATCTGCCTCCCCTTATGATACAAAAAAAAAAAAAAATAAATAATGTTGTCATGTTGAATACATTTTCAACGCGGTATTCTCTGATAAATGGTTCTCTCATTTCTTTTCCATCAACAGTACGGCATGGTAATTCAGCTGTCATGTAAAGAGGGCTGGCACTCACAAAAGAAAATCATAATAACTTTTCTGTTATTGAAAAAGCTGACTGCTACTGTGACCTATAGATACCGTAAATGTATATTTTCAAAGCAAAATTCATTTCCCACTACTTTTTTCTTTTGTAAATCTCCCGTTTATAGAAGAGGCAGAACTTCTCTCTTCTCTCTTCAGAAATCAACCTTGAGCTCATCGACTGTAAGCGTTTGTAAAGCCATTAGCGGCTTTCTTTGTTGTCTCCATTCTCTCTTAGATCCATTTTCATTTAGGTTCATCCGAAGGGACTCTCCTTTGTGACGGACACCAGGAATCAGCTCTGACCAGCACTGAGCCCCGTGTCACACACACCCACCCTTTATCCATACAGCAAAGCTCAGCAATTGGGCCCGGGCCAGACCTTTGAATTGAATACCGGTGTAAAGTCATTCAGTCAGCACAAAACTCCCCAGTTCACAGGCAGCAGTCAGTCCTCTCTCCCCCCCCCCCTTGCTCTGATTTTAAATCGCGGGCCCCTGGAGGCCCTCAAACCCCAGGGCAGAACGCCTCTCCGTCCCTTTTTCCTGTGCTGGGGAAACAGCGATTTGAGCCAAATTGAGATTAAGGCCAGGATACAATCGATTCACCGTACAAATCATCTGTAACCTTCACCAACAAAGTCACCTTACTGTCTGTTTTAGCTTGTTTCATACCCATTTTGAAGTTCAGGTCGCTCAACTCTGGAAAATAGCCGGGTTTTGTTGTGGCTGTGTTTCTGCAAAAAAAAAAACTAAAAAAAACAAACAAACAAACAAATGAACAGGCAGACCTGCAGGATGTAGAGGGTTGATTGGATTCAGGAATAAGAGAAAATTATAGAATATGAAGTTATTTTTCAAACCTTGTGGTTCAACAGTTGGAAATTGTGGACACCGCTTTACGAAAGGTGGTGGATAATTCCAAAGAGTTCAGCACTGTTGATTGTGTCAGAAAGATCCGAGATTCGAGGGAAACTTTGTATATGTTCTAATTGTAAAACTTGTACATTTTATTTATATTGTTTTTTACACATATTACTCAGTAGTGAGCTCTGAATACATTGAAAATGCACTATATTTTTCTATCTCGCAGATGAATTATTGTCACCCACAAGATTTCAGTTGTACATAATTTTTCATTTAGGACCAAAGACAGCTGATAGGATTTCCATCTATACTTTTACTTTGTTTTTTTGTTTTTTTTGCCTTTTAGTTGATTGTACAGTAATACAAAATGTCGATTTATTATTTATTTTTCTGTGATGAAAGTATTGAGAATATTCACTGGTCAAAAGTATTTTCCCCAACAGCAGAACTGTAAAATCATTTACTTAGACAATTTCTTGTTACATAGACAATTCTTTTTGCTTTGTAACCTTTGTAATAGACTGTACATATATTTTTGGAAATATAATACAATCTCTATAGAAATTGTGGGTGTCCACTGGAGTGTTTTCATCATTTATCTCATCCTGGTAACCATGATTGAGTGTATTTTCATTATTTATCTCATCCTGGATAACCATTGTGTCTAACCAGGAGGTGTGTGTGTGCGTGTGTGTGTGTGTGTGCGTGTGTGCATGTGCGTGTGTGACTACATGGTTGCATACTTGTTTGTACATGATAAGACAGCCAGAAACCCTCCACACAGTCCTCCAAACTTCCCCTGTTTTGTAATTTAATCCTCATGCAATTCAAATTCAGCAAAGGGGCTCTAATGGATTTCTACTGATCACATCTCTCAGCAGTTGTAATATTTATTTTCGTAAGTCCAGTGGCATCTCACCATCCTGTCTCCGAGGCCGCTCCGCCATCGCTGTGAAACATGGTTTTGGTTTTCACACAGATTTGGCTTCCGTCCATGTGTCTCTCTGTGGCTGCTCCTCAGTTCCCATTAACTCCTACAGCACAGTCTGATCCTGCTTAAACGTTTGGGTTTTCTACATACAGAAGTGTGGCACTGAGATGAGAAAATAGAGCCTGGTGCTTTGTCTTAGGCTCCATGTCCAAAATCCATCGACAGATACTCAGTAGTCAGGAGTTAAAGGAGAAATCTACCATCTGATATATATCATCAGTTTGTGGTATCCATTGCATTTTAGCAGTTATTTTGTGATGAAGTGTTGTAATTTACGTTTTGGTGTACCCACTTTCTTTCAACCTGCCTCATACGTCAGTTAGAGATTTCCTACATTTCCCAGAATGCCTTTCAACAACCCCCAGAGAATGTGCCTGGACTTGCGTTCAATGTATGAGCATATAAATATAGCTATAAGCTGGCAAACTACTGATAAGCTGGCAACCTACATTGGGGTGTGTCTGTGATTGTGGCCGCACCTCTTACTCAAAAGACAACATGTCTTGTGGCTGCATTGCATTCTGGTCTATGGGAGGCTGCTGTCAGTGGAGAAATTGGTCTCTCTGCCTCCTCTGCGATGGATTTCTCCCTGTATGATTGTTGAACGTCGGTCCAAAATGGCGGCTCTAGAAAGAAGCCCTGGCTCTTTGATTCTGAGGGACTGACACTAAAACCTGACGATGTTTTAGATCCCTGAAACATTTTCTGCTATCAAACTCCATTGTAGCTGAACTGGAAATATAAGTTAGAAAAATAAGTTAGCGTGATGCCATGTTGTCTACGTTATCTGTGGGAATAAAAACAAAAAAACACCACCAAACAACAAAATGGCCCCAGAAATGCAAGGTACATGGCCAAAAGCTGTTTTTTTTTTTTAACAGAGTCGAAGTGTTTTAGGGTGGATTTTTCCTTTAAGACGAAGAGTGGGCTCATAGCCACCTCCTTCCCTCCGGCATGTAGCCTAGATTTAGCAGTATTCCTACCTTTTAGCCTAATTACTGCTGTCTTTTATTGAAAGGTCATGTCAAAACATACCCACATCAACCCATTTATTTTTACATTTTCAGCATTTAGGTGACGCTAAAGTAACTTATAATGAGTGAGCAGGTGGCGGTGCGGAGTCTTGCTATAAAGAACACTTGGATATTGCGGGACTCATTGCTGTGGGAGGGATTGAACCTGTGACCTTTGTGTTACAGCGGCTGGTTGGCCTACTTAACAGTTAGAGTGACAGTGCAACAGTGGGCTTGATGTGTCAAGTTGTTTTTAAAGCTGCTCTAGACAAGACTTTATGTAAAAATACACCCATCTTATCAGCGTAAATGGGGCTACAACAGGAAAGAGCGTCCCATCCTTCTTAATTGAGACTCCATAGATTCACCCTATTTGCCCAAATTAAATCACCAGTGTCGGTCATTTGGAGCCGCCAACATGTGAAGTTGCCTTGTGCAGCTTTCATTAATACTGCAAGTCAATGATCATGGATGTTTATCAGTAAGAACCCTAATTGCAGCTTTGTGATTGGACAGGAATTACGCATTATACGCATTAATGCAGACTTAATTAATTATCTTACATGGTTTGTTCCTTTTGTTGCTGCAAAATTTGCTAAATGACTTGTTGACTAATTGATTATGATAATAACCCTTTTCAAAGTTACAAAATGTAAATTGTAATAAAATGACATTCAACTGCATGTTCTGTTTCAGATTTTGGTGGCAAAGTAACCCTCAAGTAAGTGAAAGCAACAGAATTACTGAGTTTGACTATTCCAGTGGATTATGTTGCTGACCACGATTTTAGCAGGTAAACACAAATTTGTAATGGATTACATTTTGAAAGTAATCTTTATAAATCAGCATACAACATGGCTTCATCTACATCTCTCTGATAAACTGATATACTGTCACGGAAAACAGGGAGATAACTGGCAGCCTGCCAGAGGAAGATAACGGGGAAACAAATCATTTGTATTTGGTGAATCTGCAATAATCCAGAGCACTGGTTCGGCATTATTATCTGACATTTTGCATCTAATATAGAAGTCAAACACGGATATGGAGATGAATGGTTTTAAACTGTGGAAATTGATTAGGATGAACGTGGCCTGAATAATGGTGTACCTGTTGGACTCCACGGGGAAAACAGATCATGACCCATTTAAATAACAAAGCCTTTGCTTTTCAGAGTTCAGGTGTATTCTGTGGGGAAATATAACGTGGTATTTACAGATGCAACAAAGTAGACTTCTCACACTTAATCTGTTGGTCTTGTCTTGAAGAAAAATAGAGGTGATTTCTGGGGAAAAGGGGCCCTATATCCTAAAAAAGAGTTGTAGGTGCTTCATCAAAAGTTTAGCCATCGACTTAGTTTGGGAGCATCAATCCTTTCTAATTATGTTGAGGATATCGGAGAAAAAGTTTCACTCAGGATGGGATTATCAGTCATTTCTAATTCTAAAGTGTTGTTGCTAATTAATTGCTAAGTAATTTAAAATATTTGTATCTTGTTCTCAGTAAGCATCTCCATATCCCAAGAATCACTTTGCCCCCTCCTATTGGAACCAATTTAGAGTAGATGTGTTGCTCTATGGGAATTATAGGCAGGGTCAAAGTGCAAAGAGCTGAGAGACTCATTGAAAGACTTTATTTATTCGTATTCTTTCACAGCACAGCTACTGTACCATGGGACTTGCTAAAAGTAGTGAAGCCGATGAGGTGAATTTGTGATTCAGCAAACAACAAAAAATTTTTGGCCTTCATTAGATAGTCTAGTGAAGAGAGACAGGAACGACTGGAGAGACAGAGAGATGACGCAACAAAAATAACTACAAAATTCTGAGTGGATTTTTCTTTTAATGTTGTGTGTAATCCTAAGAAAGAAGCGAATCAAGCTCGAGGTGTCGGATGTCAACAAAATAATCTGAAAATTAAATATCGTCTCTGAGCTTAATCTTCTCTCTGGTTTCATCATTAGAAGAGTAAACATCATATTTTCAACGCAAAGCACCCGCTGTTCTTGATTGACAAATAAGGATAAATGAATATGACAAAGGTAATTAAAAAGCAGGAGCGACAGTTACAAGGGCATTTGAATAGCACCCGTTTGTCTTTATGAAAAATTAGCAGTTAATGAGCAATGACTTCATACAAATTTCAAAGAGAAAATCTGTGATCACCTTAACTGATCGGGCAACGATACGACTTCCCGTCTGAACAAACACAAAAGCTACTATTACTCGAGGTTGTTGTGTAACAATTCCTTTTTTTTCCTTCCCTGGAAACCATGAAAATAATTGGCTAAGTGCAGAAAGGTCTCTGGATAATACCTACAGTCTTCATGCTCCCCTCTACAATAATGGGAACAGAGTCTTTTCTTAGTGGCATTCAAACTTACCTTAAGTAGGGTATCATCGTTCATGCTAGGATAATGAAAAGTATAGATAACTAAACCACCATCTCATGCAAAGCTGATAACAGCCATTTGCTCCTGGACAACCAAAGGATAATGGATACTTGTCTTTCTGATGCACATTTGACAGCCTTACCCTGAACAATACTAAATATATACCTTTATATTTTTCACCGGAGCAAAATTTCATCTTGATTAAATGTATTGTTAAGGTCAGATACATCAAATGTCTTTAATAAAAGTGTCTCTGGATGCTTTTTGCAGCGCTGTCCACCTAAGGCTGTTTGATTGAGAGCGGCTTGGCTGCCATTGGATTCTTATAGAGTCCTTTTTATGGCCAGGCCCATAGCACCTTCCTGCATTAAGTATTTAAGGAGGCAGTAAAATATGGCTCCCCCCCTCTATGGTCTGCAATCCCCTAGGTAGATGATCAGTTTCACAGGCTGGCAAATGCCTCTGTGGGAGGAAGCTGATGGATTTGGCAGATATGATGGTTTCTTCAAAGACACACTGGAGCAAAATGACTTATAGCGCTGCTGCCATTAGCTAGCCGGTTGCTGAGGCAGCTGGCTGATGGCGAGTTGGGGCGCTATTTCCAGAATGGCTGAACCATATAAACTAATGCACCATCCAACAGTACTGTAAAATGTATTATATAGAAGTGATGATGATGATGATGATAATAATAATTAAAATAATAAAAGAGTCATGAAGTTCTTTACAGACAAAAAGGCAACAATAAAAAAGCGCTAGAAGAAAAGGATTAAAACCAGCAAATACAGTGGGAATAAAACAGATGAAAAAACTAAATAGAGGCTTGTCTATTACAATTAAAGCAGATATCCAACAGAAACATCTAGTGAAGAGGTAATATATCACCATGAAAAACAAGCAGATTTTTTTTCGCAAAGGCCTGATCACCTTTGGTCTTCAGCCTACACATAACGAAGGCCAAGAGGTTGCTACAAAATGTAAAGAGGATTCAAAAAGATATCGAAGGCCAAGGAAAATTCATGCAATACCGATTTCAAATACTGCACTGCTAAATGTGTCCATCTTTTATGTATGTGCGCTTCTTCTTTATAATTTGATGTTCAGAGCTGTGTGTATTACTCACAATTGCGGTTGCATAATTTTTGAAAATTTTTTAAAAGCGGTATAAGCGAAGAGCAAAGTTCATTGACATCGTGTGTGCAGCATTCACTGTCAGAGGGTTCCAGTAAAATAAGCAAAGCAACAAGCACAGGCCGATGTTTCTCCCTCAAGGCAACGCTGTATCCAGCATCCTGTCAACAGCACAGAAACCGGTACAATCAGGATTGATCAGTACCATCCCATGCAGCCAGAGGTCAACAAGAGTGATTTGTGTGGGTGTATGCCTGTGTAAGGTCAGAACATGCATCTTCTCTGCAAATCAGCCTCTCATTGGGCAGCAATGTGAGGCATGAAGTGCTGGGGAAATCACAGAAAGGCCTATTGTAAATTGTGCTGAGCGAGAGATGTGGGCCAGCATTGTGACACCATTATCTTTCCATCTGACATGAGATGTGCCACATTATTCATGGCGAATGAATAGATGGAAGATCCCAAAGGCTCGGGCGAGTGGAGCCGGGCAAACAAAACAATAGATCAGTATTTATGCAATCACTGTACTGGAAGCGCTGCCTAGAGATTACTTACAAACTGATATATAACGTGCGTGATATGCCATCCCTTTAGGAATGATTAGACTGCGCAGATTTTCAGATTTTCATAAAATGAACTGCAATTGTTAACATCTGTCCCTTCCCTGCTTTATTTTGCATGAGCACCCGCGACACATTTGCAGATAACATTCGAAAGTCTTTGAAATCAGACACAATTCACCGCAACTGTTGGGTGAATGTATAATGGTCCAGTCATACTGGCCAACAGCTGCTTGGCTGTCCTCTCGCAGGAAGCTTGATTTTGATAAACACAGCTGATAAACGCGCTCGCACAGTATCCAGTAATCACCGCTCATAATAACGCCGCCCCACTAGAATACATGAGAGGCTGCTATTGCTTGTGATATACCTTTAGGAGCCGCGGCTCGATGGAGGGGGCCTGATGGATGAGTGCGGCAGACGGGGCCTGTAGGGTCTCTTCAGCGACCGGGGTGGGCGAGTCGATGCTCAGAAACCAGCCGCAGTGGGGGTCCCTAATGGGGCCGGTATCGATCCTGCCGTGGTGTTCACCCCATGGGTCTAATGGAAAAGAGTGCTGAAAAAAAAAAAAAAAAAAAAGCAGGGGACAAAGGGACACACTGTTCTTAAAATCTGAATTTGGATCACACATTGGGGCAGAAGTACTCACTTTGTCACGTCTTCTGGTATTTGCTTCGGATTGACACATCGGGGATATGAAAGATGTTTATTTGGACGCTGTGCAATTGAGTGCAGAGTTGTTCGCTCTGAGGTGAACTAATATAGAGAGATACCGGCTAAGGGAACTTGCGCTGTATAAACTATGCTGCCCTTGAGTGCATTGCTCCCCTTTGAATAAGTGCTTACAGCCACAAGCTATGATGTATAGGGTACATGTCCCCTAATGACCTTGGTGTGGTATATTGAATGTAAACTAGGTTTCCAAGTGTGTGTTGCACGTGAAGTGTAGTATATGGTGCAAGGGGTCATCGTCAGTCTTAAGGCCGGATAAACAATCATCATGACCTGATTCTATTGTGATCAGCCTTGGGTGGGTGAATATACTCTTGGTGTCATCGTACATTTTTTTTATCTTTTTGTATGACTGTAAATAATGTGTGTGTCAAGGAATATACTGTACTGTATCCTGAGCTGCACTGCATTAATTTACAATCAACCTTTGTGGAAATGGCAATAAAGTATTGAATTGAATAGAATAGTATAAGACATGGATTTCAGGTGTTGTGGATTTGTTTGTCCCTTCACGTTCATGTTATCCCTTCACTCTCCATCTTTCCTATCATTCAAAATCATCAAGTGATTGCCAAGGCAACAAGCTTAACTGACTAATAATTGGTAATTATCTTTTATATATCTAGAGAGTTTTTGCTGAAACTATTGTACTGAACTGGAAATGTAATTTGTAAACATTTGGACCAAAACTCACCACACTCTCTCTGTATCCTCCTTCTTTCATGCCCAATTTCAAGGTATTTCTATAAAATGTCAGTCGGGGAAACATCCTTTTTTATGATTCAATGATAATCCCTCCTGTTGTCATAATTTATTGCGACTATCATTACTGCGGATTCACTGATTACCAAATTAACCTTTGGATCTCTATTCAACTGTAATTGTTAACAAGAAATTTTTGCTTGCAATTGCTTGTTCTATTTTAGCGGCTAATGCAGCTGTCAGCTGCAGCGCACATCTGCAGGGAAATTGAGTATATAGGAGACAGAACACAAAGCCGGGACAGAAACGCTTCCCGGTACAGTGAAAGGGAAACTCTGCCTGGTGTTTTACTGAAAAGTTTTCCAAACCCTGCAGAGTTCGATCGGACCATTCAGCTGTGATTTATGGGAAAGGTCAACTAAATGCATGATAAAATGATTGCCTGAAGATTAGAGTGCTGTTCTGCTGATGTTTGGTAAGTTGACTTGTGAAGCAAAAGTTTTGCGCTTTACTTCCCTACAGCAATAAAGGCTGACTTAGCATTGTTGCTAGACATGCAATAATTTATTTCAGTTTTATAACTTTGAATATCCATGCGGAGTGATTTTAAGGCATGAAATAACCAGATTAGTGGATCTCTTCCAGGAGGTTTCACTCCAGTTTGACTGTCACAAAATCAGTATTCTTGTTCACTTGGCATTTCTCACAAGATGTTCACAGGCATCTTCGTGGAATTGTGAATCCTCTCCAATATATTGTAATGTATTCTTTCAGAAGAAAGGATTTGATGCCTGTGAAAACCTCATAAATCCGATTACTTGGCTTTCAGAAGTTGAAAAAAGGGGAAATCTGTCTCACTGTAAAACTGTAGCAGGATCTTCGAGTGAGTAAACTTGTCTTCACTGTTTCAATTTACCTTGATAAAAAACAGATCTAGGATCTCTCTGCCTTTTGTTCTAATATCTGTTTGCCAGACAGAAGTCAGATTTTTGTATTAACAGCTGAACTGGAATGGAGTTGGGGATAAACAACTGAAATGTCACCATAAATGTAACATTCATCAAACACAAAGGATAGAACATGATTGATTGACTCTCAACAGTACTGGGAGAATTGGCTTATTCCTGATATGTGTGTCAAACCATCAGAACAGGTGAGAAATGGATGCAATTAACACTGTGTCATTGGTTGCATTATCATAAATATTGCAAGGTGAGAGGTAATTTGTGTGATTGATAGACGGAGCCACTGACAAAAGTCTCCTCCAAATATTATTTCCCATAAGCCTTTGCAATTGATGACTGGTGACAACTGTACAGTGGAAACCAAACAACACAATAATCAACTGAAGAAATCTCAAATATCATCCTGAGTTTTGTCTAATTTTTACCCGAGAAATCTCAGTCTACGCGTCTCAGTTCTGCTAACAAACAGCCAGCTGTAGCCTCATATGTAAAACTAACGAATTGTTTTGTAGCGGGGGACCCTGAACATGCAAAATGAGCGACAGGAATGCATAATAAAAACATCTCCTTGATCTCCTTCTGTACATGATAAAACCGTGACATCTCGCATGTGTTTGGGCTGCAATTAATCCTCCAAATTTTATTTTGTACATTTGCATAAGTGATTACTTTAGTCTGCAGAACCCATATGTTCCACCTGTGTTAATTGGTTTATGGTAGCATGAGGGAATTTGCTGCTGCAAAACAGCCTCTTTCTTGTGGGAACTGCATGTGGTGATAGCAGTGTCGTCTCCATTTTAAAGTGGAATTTATTTATTTATTTATTTTACTTGTGGAGCTGGGAAGCAGAAACGCCTCTCAATGGAAGAAGCTGTTGACCCTTTGTCAGACTTTATATAGAAGGTCGCTCCAACAGCGGCGCCAAGATCAATTGTATTCATGTCATTTCCGATGACGCTGCTGTCTTGTAGCAGTTCAGTCCACTCACTCCAGCTGTCACTGCGCACTAACTCAGCCATGTGGAGGCTCCTCCTGATCTCCCAGCTCGCCCATGCAGGTCGTTCCTCCTTGTTGCTTCTGATTTGTCGAACATAACCACTGTAATTTTCACTGATAAAAATACCGCAGCACACGATTTGAGATGTGGACAAGGCGAAAAGGGGCAGTTTCTGAGTTTCCCTTAAAACCACAGAACGCAAAGGACTGCACAAGGAATTTATTTTCATTGATGGACTATCCAGAAGTGTATTTGATTGCATTTCTAATTGAAGGATTTAATTCCCAAAAGCTATATCAGTTTTAGAAATATATTGCTACATGAAAATCATCAGTTAAAGCTGTGTTTGGGGAAGATTTTTTATGTAAAAACACACCCATCTTATCAGCCCTTTAATTACAAAGTGGTGCTGCAACAGGGAAGAGTGTCCCATCCCTACTAATTGAGATGCTGTAAATTCATCCTATCTGCCCAAATGAAATGCTGGTGTCAGGTGTGCACTCTTCTCCGCTGACAGGGAGTGATGAATCAAGACTTCAAAGTGAGTCTTCTAAACAGCAGTGAGCAGAGAAAGCTGGATTCGCCAACATTAGATCTTTCCCTCTCTTGCCTCTTTGGTTTCCTTTGGTATAAAGCATGCCAGACCAGCCTCGGTCAACGTGATTGTGCTGCGAAATTTTTACCTTATGCTGTCATTTGGAGCCTCCAATGTGTGAAATTCCCTACTGCAGGTTTAATATTTCCAAAATACAGATGATTCAGTCCTCAAAAAAACGCACTATTTTATAAGTAAAGGTCATGAGCTGACTCATAACTTTAATAGTAACCCATAATGTTATTTCGTAAGAGTCATTTCTTTTCAAATGGTGGATATCTCATTTTGGAGTGAAACGCTTCACTTGTATGAAATGGTGTGTTCACCTGATATCTATGCGGCAACATGTGCTTTCCAAATTGCTGAGAGTTCAGGGGCGGAACAAATCGATGAGGACTTTTGGCAAAGTTTATTCTCTACACAGATGGTAATGGGAGATCAAAGGTTGCAGAGATGGGCAGTATTTCCATATAATTTAGGAATACAGATTTAATCACTGTTTTGTATTTTGTAATTTAGATTTGGAAGATATGGAAAAATCCTCATGTAAAAGGAAGAGGATACATCTGGGAGCCGTTTTTTCACTTGCTTTTTTTTTTTATTTAAAAGTACTGAATTCTTCCTCTCAGGGAGCACAGTTTTGTAAAAGGAAAAAAATGTCAATTCCAAAAACTTATCTTTTACCATGTAGAGGTGCAAGATTGTGTTCGGCACTGTGATATTAGGATGGAGATACTTTTCGCAGATAAAAACAACCAACTGATCTCAGCAGGAGGCTTACATCTTAAGGCCTCGGCTGGGTATCGATGCACAGTTGAAGCCGAGCTACGTGTCGAAAGCAATGAGACTCAAAGGGAACGTTGCACACAATGCCTCGTTCAAAGGATAGTCACTACATCGAGCCAATGACATTACCTTTCACTACATGTTCTGATATCGCCTCTCAAAGGGTGTGCTGGCTGTGAAACATGGAAAACACTATTTATGCAATATGACCCTTGACCCTTTCCTTAGATTCCTGGCCTCATACCATTTCAGTTTAGTCTTTTGAATTGAATTACTTGGCAATAAGACAGTAGGTGGACTTTGTAAGCATTATACTGTAATACCACCTTTTTAACACTGAGTTACACCCCCTTTTGCACAATCCATGCTTCAAGACTTAGCGCATGTTCACACCAAGCAGGTTTGGAGCAGTTTATTTGAATTCTGGACCATTTACTTCTTTAGTTTGGGCAAATCGCAGTCTGGACTGATGCTCATATTCAGCTATTTCTTTATGTGTTCTTAACCGTTTTGAGCACCACAAAAGGTAAACTATGGCAAGGAACGCAGACAAGTCCATCAGGCTTAGCTAGAGTTACAAGGGACTGGAATTAGATTTGTTTTAACTCCCTTCTTCCACCGAAATCTCCAACCTCGCAAGAAGGCAGTTGACCAAAACTCTGTCCAATAAACAAGCATCTTGTGAGTCCATGTGACTCAGTCCATGTGACTTAAGCAACACCACAATGGTTACCAACAAAATAAAAGATATAATCAAAATGTATTCATATTGTGGGGCAATTCGCTCTCAAAATAAAAAACTTTTTGCTAGTGTTATCTCCGTTTCCCTGGAAATACACAGGGTCTGACTAATGAGTGGAAAACTATCAGTCACGTCAGTAGACTCCTATGTAATGGAACCTAGTTTACTACTCCAGCAAGTAGGCCGACCCTTGGTAACGACCTAGCAACAGAGACGATTTCTAGTCCCTGTTGAGTCAGCCAGCCAACTTGAGCTAATGCTTTCTAGAGATCATGGGATTTCCCAAACTGAATAAATACCACACATATAAACACAAAACTGCCTTGCTAGCTCAATCTTGTTGTAACTAAGATATCTGCTGAAAAAAATATTTTTTCCATGGACAGATTTAGCTACTACGTCCGCAAACTTGTATGTAACATGTATTTTTAAGCAAGTAGCGCCGTGTCACCGACTCACCGGCACAGCTGATGGAGGATGCCAGAGCGTCTAGTAACACTGAGTTATTATTTAAATATATTGTATAATAATATATGGCGGAGTAATATTTTTAGTGATGAGCACGGCTAGGTGTACTGTCATGCTGATTTGATCACGTTGTTGTCTAGTTGACCAATCAGATTGCTTGGTCGGAACTACCTGTTGTATAATTTTGTTTACAAGCCCCGGTCCTCTTGTAATTGGGTAGTGTGAACCGAAATTAACCAAATAAAGAAATGCAACTTTTCCACTATAGTTCAGGCCAAAGAAAACAAACTGCAGATGCAGTCGCCCCTGTAAACATCCTTCTTTAATCTGTCTCCCACCCTTCATCTTCATCTCGCTTCCAGGACTGAAACCAGTAAGGGAATAAAACCTTTCATCTGGATTCACCTGGTCAGTCTGTTTCACGGACAAATCGTGTTTCTAAAATGTTTCACCTCAGTGTATACACACACACACACATATCAAAGAAGCTGATAAGGAGTTAAGGTGGAGTTAACTAACCTCAATATCAAAGTGGCACAGCAGGCTGTAAAAAGGATGCTCTTAAAAACAGAGAGGAGGAAGAATATCAAAGATGGTCTGTCTGCTGGCCTGTGTAAAGTGAATCTATTTTTTATGAGAATACAATACTGGCAGCTCAATCAGCATGCACCGCGGCATGCAGGAATGCAAGCTGCTGATCTCGGTGCTATTTCTGCCTTTCGCCGTGTCTAAAGCTGACTTTCTAAAGGGACGCTGTCTTTCTGCTTTGCTGTGTAGGTCAGTCGCAGTATTGACTGAGAGTGTTTTCAGCCACATTAAATCTACTGACAATTCCTGAGGTCAGTGGCTGGAGACGACGCTGCATCCATGTCGGACCGGATTTCGGAAAAAATCGATGGGTTTTCATTTGCTAACAGAAATTCACAACTGCAAGTCTGAGTCTGAATTTATATGCAGTGTGTGTACGTGTGTGTGTGTGTGTGTGTGTGTGTGCCTGAATTGTCTTAGTACAGCAGATAGGTGTTTGCTAATTTCAACACTTTGAGTCTCTGTCACTTACTGTACATTATGTGTGTTTGTGTTTGTGTGTGCGTGTGTGTATGTGTGTGTGCAGGCATGTATGTGTGGACATGTGTGTGTGTGTGTGTGTGTGCGCATTTGTGTGGCCGGATTTTCTATTTACAGTTGCTGGGTGTGGGTGTTTTACTGAGCAAAGCGAACCAACAGAAATAAAAAAAAAGAAATGGAGGAGTGTTCTCTAGTTAAATCAGACTTGATTTCTTTGATGGGTAACAGTGTACCAGGTCTGAAGATACAACCCAGGAACTTTCCTACTTTCCTACTGCTGTACTGTTAAGGAAGTCAATATATGTGGGTTTAATAGACTCCCATTAAATGCAGTGCTGTTTCATCTAAAGTAAGTGGTAAAATACTGTGAGGCCAAACTGTGTGCCAAAGAGTCCGTTGGATGTAGTGAAAGGGAATCCATGTCATTTATTCTGAAAGACCTTCATTGGATGCACACAGTTTGTTCTGGATACAGATGCTAATTGCATTTTAATGTGTCATTAAAAATAAACCCATAAATCAAATGGTAGCGGCGTAATTGGGGTTTAGAGATTTAATGGCCCCTTAGGAGACATAATCCCACTTTCAGAGGAGAGGGGAGTACTGTGCAGTGCTGGATTTCAGGGCAAACACAGATAAATGGCCAGCTTTCCTGTGTGACCACAGTATGTTCGATGGGGTGCTATCCAGCGCCGAGGCTCCGCTTGTGAAGGCAGGACATGATGGAAACACCGTGGAGAAGGTCCAGGATCCAGGAATGATTTGAGCTTCAGGACTGACGACAGACAAATGAAAATGTTTCCACTACATTAGATGTGCCACTGAACATCAGGTGACGGCAGCCTGGAAGCGAACACTAATGCAATAAGTTAAACCAAGAAGGCAAATACAGATTCTGTTGAGTTTATACCTGGGTGGGTCTGCTTAATGCCACACAGACTGGTGTGTGTGTGTGTTTGTGTGTGTGTGTGTGTGTGTGTGTGTAAAGGGGTAACGTTAGAGTATTCAGATTACTTTTTTTGTGGTAAGTAGGACGTTAATGTGTTTTTCAATTCTTGCAATCCATTAGTAGTTAGTTTTTAGCATTAGACTATTATTAATTTAACTTTTCTTTCATATTGTTTCATTTTTGCTTGCACAAATGAACTTAAGTGAAAATCCCCAAATCCCAGCATCTCATTTACACAACATGCTGCTAATTGAAAAAGCGCAATCTAAATCTGCTTGGTATAAATGAGATTGGATTACTGTATTAAAAACAGAGCACTAATCTTGCATTGCATTTTAAAACAGTGATTGACAACACCTTTGACAGCACAATAAATTCCTACATGTTTTCAAAGAGAGTAATGCAAAAGCACTCTAACAAGTTACTTTTAATAAAGAGTAATTTTGTAATGTAACTAGTTACTTTAGGCAAGGAAAGTAACAAAGTGAGGTTACGAATTACTTGACTTTGGGGACTAAAAGTAACTTTTACACGAGTCATACAGATATGATAGATACAGTCTTTTGCTGTGTCAGATTGGCTAACTGCACATCAGTCTCAATAACTGCTCATCAGTGCCAAAGACAATGCACAGACATGGTTACCTGCAGCTGCCAATCAAAATGAGTGAGCTGATTGATCAACATACAGCATGTTTTACATTATGCAGAATTCAAAAAGTGATAACCGTGTTAGCAGTGAAACTGAGAAAAATGATTTCCACATTTATCTCCTGTCCATCCAAAAGCACTGAAGAAGATATTATTGTATATTGTTGAGCAGCTTTCATAGGTGTCATTTTTTGTCGATATGAAATCTAAGCAATAAATGTCTAATAAATAAATGTCTGTTTTGCTACTCTCTATCGCCGTTTGATGTAACACAATAGTGATTCAACCTATATCCAGTTCATGAAAGCATTTACATTTACTGTTCTAAACACCCACTGTCTGGTAGGTCTTTACCGGGAAAAATCCTCTGCCGCACAGGAAGTGATGCGTTTTACCTTTCCAGCAGCAGCAACGGCAGTTTGTTTGGAATAAACAGAAGAAGAACTGGGTAGTTAGCATGAGCAGCGATAGCCACCATGACTGAGCAGACAAAGAACAGAGTGCCACCTACAGAAACTCAAACTGCATCAACAGAAAATCAAAGAAAAAATAAATCACAGTCCCCGCCCACACTGTTTGATTGACAGGTGATCTGTGGGAAGTGCAGTGCAGAAACACCACAGCAATGAGAGCTTAGCAACAACGATGTTGACAAAATCAAACAATCAAGGAACTTGCAGATTACCACTTTAAAATATGCAGAAATTATATACTGCTGTTTGCTTTTGAGGGTAATAACAACAGACATTTGAGTCATGCAGACACTATATATCAGTCTTCACACACACACACACACACACACACACACACACACACACACACACACATACATAATAAAACAATCCAGAATATGGAATAATGTATGTCAGCTATCATTGGAAAGGTAGAAGATAAGCTGTTGAAATCTTCCCGTCAGATGTAGCTGCTCCGATCTGTTGTTTTAGCAGAATTAGGAGGATAAAAAGTGGATTATTGTTGGGGCTGAACCAACACTGTTTAGGACTGTTGGACTGCGCTTAGATGTTCCATGCATTTTACACAGTCGTCAGAGTGATGTGACGGGGGAATGAAAGGCTTTTCTGTGCACACAGTCTAAGACCTTGGGAAGAGGAATGTAGCTTGCTATTGAACTCTGCTGGAGACACAATGATTAAGGAAAGGACATATTACTATTCGCCCTATGAATCAGGGATTAAATAAATTCCAAACTGATTACATTTTGGCAAAAGAAACTTTTTCACTCAAACCTCACGTCGCTTTGGTGCCGCGTCAAACTAAACCCGTCATGCAACTGTTGAGTGATTTGTCATACAGTGATTATCTGGCCGGGGTGAAATGGAATTAAAGCTAATCTGACAAGTAACTTCTATTTTACTGAGGCACCTGTAACACTGCTGGGATTAAAGGAAAAATCCACCCTAAAACACTGTAATACTGTTGAAAACAACTATTGTTGATTTGCATTTCTGGGCCCATTTTGTTGTTTGGTGTGTTTTTCTTATTCCCATGGATAACTGGCTAAACGTAGACAACATGACGTCACATCACAATATTTCCAGTGCAGCTACAATGGAGTTTGATAGGAGAAAACTTTTCAGCCATCTAAAACATCAACAGTAAACATCAGGTTTTGGTGTCACTCCCTCAGAATCAAAGAGCGAGGGTTTCTTTCACCGTCGTTCAACAATCATACAGGGAGAAATCCATCATAGAAGAGGCAGAGAGACCAATTTTACCAATGACAATAGCCTCAATAGACCAGAATGCAATGCAGCCACAGCTTGCATCTTTGCACATCTGTCGTCGGTAGCGTGTGAAATTCAACGTCTTCTTCAGCAGCTTTATTGTGATTTGAACAACCGGCACCACCACAGCATTGTTTTCTCTCCACTGTCACTTTTTCTCGACTGGAAAAAACATACAATGCTATATTGCTATTGCTCTCTCCGCCTACATGTACAACCCACAGCTGAATGGAACTAGTTCACACTCTTTCTCTGGGGGTTGTCAAAAGGCATTCTGGGAAATGTAGAAAATGACTGAAGCCGGAGTAGAAGTAGACGAGGCAGGTTGAGGGGAAAGTGGGGGAACCAAAAAAGTAAATGACAACACTTCGTCACAGAATAACTGGAAAACATTTAAGATCACAGGTTGATAATGCAGTGTAACATTATCCAAGGATACATGAAGGAGGGATATTATAATCAATAGCCAATAGCCTACTGCATGTCAAGATAGATGGAATTCCATCTTTGTACTGTTTTTTGGCATATTTTTTGTTACTGTTTGTCATTATCCATTTATGTTTTTGTTGCTGTATTTTACAATTTTACCACACCAATCAATCTATCTATCTATCTATCTATCTATCTATCTATATCGCTAACTAGCTATCTTGTTACCTATTAGCAGTATGAGCAGGATTAGGGTTTATTTTATTATTTTATAGGTATTTCAGATTATATATGTATTTTGTGATTTGATTCCAGTAATCTAATTGCAAAAATATCTATCTTGAAATAGTGGTTGAGAGTTCTTATAGAGGGTGACAACACACTTCAAAATATAAACTTTAAACTGTAAAAAAAAAAAAAAAAAAAGTTGTTTTAACTGTATATTGTATGGATTTCAGACGGAAAGCCATCCAAAAGCAACAGAGAGTAATACGATTACATTGGAGTTTCAGAGTTCCAGTGGATTACATTACTGAGTATAATTTTAAGCAGGTGTTCAGTGTTCTGTAACAGATTACATTGTGAAAGTATGCTTCCTAACTGTGAGTGTCCCGAATAGAATGAGACTGTATAGGCAAAGTGAATGTTTTAATTTGTAGTATTACTTTGTTGCCAACTGTGTTAAGGTTATTCTAAACAATACAGTGCAACCTTAATGAAGAACATTCCAGTGTAATGATCAATAATTGGAGAATTTATGGAGGGTGGATGAATGAAAAGTACTAGTCCGTGAAAGAAAATCAGCCAAATGATGTCTGCGAGAGGAAAAGCATGGAATAATTCACACAGAACGGACCTTTTAATGTCTGGATGTAATTTTCTTTGTTATCCTCTCGGTTATGTAAAATTCAAGCAAGGACAGAAAGAAGTAGAGGAAGAAACTAGCATGGAAGGTAGAGAAAGAGGAGGGGGTCGAAAGAGAGAGAGACAGAGGGACAGACATACAGAGAGAGTGTGTATTTTAAAATTCTAGTCATTTTTGTTGTCATCCCATGGCAATGTGTCATTGTCAAATGCTTTATCTGTCAGCTGCACTCTTGCCCACAGACAGCCCTGGGCCCTGTGGGAGACTTCACGGTGGCTTTTTTCCTTTTTCCCCACGTCCGCCTGTGGCAGGTGTAGAGTCATCACAACTCTATTAGCTCCACCACGGCAATAAAAGCACATTAACCTGCTACTCTGAGAAACCCCCCGCTCATTACCCCGGTGGGGCTCTGGGGTGCTCTGGAGGCCGGGGCTGGACGTCTGCTAATAGAGGCCCGGCCCGGCCCGGCGCTGCCTCGCGGTGCGCAGGGGGGCCGGGCCAGATGCAGGGGAGGGGGCCGCACCGAAGAAAGCATCAAACACTCTGCTGGAGTTAGATCACACTCCACTCTGGGGCTTGAAGGCCTGCCTGAGAAAAAAAGATGAAATCCCCCCCCTCGCGCTCCCCACCATTACCATCTTTCAACAAAAGACAGGCATAATGGGCAGCCACATACCACACTTGGCACTCTCTGTGGCCATCGTGGCAGGCATTTCCATTCGCACCCTGATAAAGAGGCCTATTGGTGCAGGTCTGCGGCGAGGAGGAGGAGCAGGGGGGGGGCTGACTGGCTCACCACAGGGGCTTGTCCACCTCTCTCGCTGTCCTCGCTAATCCCAGGCTTGACAACCGGAGAGGGCCAATCAGAAGATGCCTAGCAGGTCCTCCAAATCCTCCCAGGTCAGGGATAATTAGCCTGTAGATTTCTCTTTCACCCGCCGTCTGAGCATCTCTGAGAACGGGCCGGTTTGTGAGAGACAAATTTGCTGGCTGTCAATGGACTCATGGAGGTGCCGAGTGGTGAGGGTCAGGTTCCTGTGGCCCTCCAGCAGATCAAAATGCGGCCCCTTCTTGTTTTTTTTGTGAATCCTTTCTGTCCGCCTGGAGATTTGCCGATGATTAAAAACCTCTGCAACTTCGTCTAAGCAAAACCGCGTTCCATTAAAATGCAGTTTAACCTCTATCTGTGCATAATATTTGAAGTTTTTCTCGCCTTATTCCTTCCCGGTAATTGTTTTGGAGAAGCGGATTTTGAAAATGTTTAATCTGGCAGAGAGCCAAAAACTACAACTTTTTAATGTTTTGCTTTTTTTGCACATTTACAAATTTTTCAACCGGGTGAACTAAGACGGCTCATAATCAAACATAGTCATTGCTAACAACTTTATCTTCTCATCTTCCAACGAGCCCCGAGGAATAGGGAAACTTACATACAGACGGATGCTATCTTCATCCATGTTTTATTACTTTCATGAGGCCAGCTTTTCATAACACTCCGGGAAATACATTTCATATGAGTAATGAATGTAAAAACATTCATAACAATAATTATACTGGAACACTATGGCACAACTCTCACCCTTAATTTTGCTCTCCTACAATGTGTCCACAGATAGTGATTCAGGAGCTCGGTCTAGGCAAGCAGCACTGCGAAGAAGGTTATTGAAGGTA
Organism: Centroberyx affinis; assembly: GCF_046629955.1. Taxonomy (NCBI): domain Eukaryota; kingdom Metazoa; phylum Chordata; class Actinopteri; order Beryciformes; family Berycidae; genus Centroberyx; species Centroberyx affinis. Next base: position 169,978 of record NW_027280627.1, on the reverse strand, counting down.
CATTACCACCATTGATATTAGCCAACTCCAAGCCCCTCACTTCATTCCCCACCCATTCAAGAATCACATTAAGGTTGTGGAGAGCTGTTTTATTGCTTTTAGCTTTTCAATTAGGCCAGATAATTTGTGTCCACCTCTTTTAGATTAGATTTTAAATGAGAAACATGTTGTGCCATTAATTATCACAATTCTTATTTTGTGAACAAAGCTCTTTAACGCCCAGCAAAAGGGAGAGAGACGAAGAGAGAGAGCGAGAGAGACGAAGAGAGAAAGAGAGAGAGAGAGAGAGAGAGAGAGAGAGAGAGAGAGAGAGAGAGAGAGAGAAAAGGCAAATGCAAATCTGTCCTCTCTTCCTGCCTGGCCTAATGTGATGAGCAGCACAGGGGGCTTCTGGGTAGTGGACAGGCCAAGTGATTAGCTCAGTAATAGTGAGAAGGGCGGTGACAGTGATGGTACTGACGCCCCATCAGGCCCTTCAAAGACCGCACTGCCTCGCCGGCGGAGCGTCTGTCATCCCACCTGACACCCTGACACTTTCCATGCTGACTGATGTGTGCGTATATTTGTGTGTGTGTGTGTGTGTGTGTGTGTGTGACCTGAGGTGATGTTGCTGTGTGTGTGTGTGTGTGTGTGTGTTACAGAAGATGCTTGTTCCTCTGTCCAGCCCCCCCACCTCTCCACCCAGCGGAGGAGCTAACACTTCATTCCTGCTCGGCTCTGAAAGTGGGTCAGGCCGCTCTGTGGCTCCTGCCGTTGCTGCGGTTGTCTACAGCATTGCCGTTGCCTCTGGATCTGCGTACAGCGGGATGTGCTTCTGCAGCATGATAGTGAGATACTGCAGGCTCTGTTGAAATATATATATATAAATATATATATATATATATATATACACACCATAGAGCATGTACCTTCCATCATATATCTATATGCTGTGTGCATCGAGTTCCTCTGGAGTCCTCGGGTGCTTAACGTGCGATAATGACCCCGCTGGCTGAATTTAAATCAGATTACTTTGCTCTCTTGGGACAGCCTGCATGTGTCTCTCACATTAAAGGCTCTTATTCTAGAAGCTACTTCTGCAGGAGGATAGATGGTGGGAAGCGGAGCGGGAGCTTGTAAGGAGGCAGAGGTTTGTTCGCTGCGAGGTGTTTTGCCCGCCTCTGAGGAAGTGACTCATGAATGTTTTGGGTTTGACAAGCAGATGTGATGATAAGCCTGAAAAAGCCAGAGGTGGCCAGCTACCTGTATGTGGAATGCTGATGCAGACCACCGCAAAATGAATGTGTTGTAATGTGTAATACACTCAAGGGCACGCTTACTGCGGGACCTGCTTGTGCTGCTTGCTTGTGTATATCTAGCATAATGTGAATCCACTGAAAAGGCATTATAGTAAATCTTTAATGGCACTTACAGTTTAGTATGACTGTAACTTTTGTTCACAAATTAAAAATTCTATTACAAGAGCACTCTTTCGTTTCCTTTTCGAATATAAATCATTATTATACTGTATTATTATATTAGCTATTCCTATTTGCTAACAGAAGAGGCTCTATTTTACATGTGGTGCAGCAAACGCAACAGAAAACAGACCCTCTGGGAGTTTTTTTTTTTACTCAGATCCCTGCAATTACAGCATACTGACCTAATTGTAACCTCTCTGTTTGCCACCCAAAGCTTTTTTACCATACCATTTCCTCCATTGTCTTTTGAAGTTGTAGCAATAAAAAGCTGTTAAGCTGATATATTCAGAAAGGTAATTGTTTTGTAGAAATTGACAAAAAAAAAAAAATCTTGGGCTGTGAAATTCCTGTTTTGTACCTTGTATGCTAAGCCTGTTTTCCTTCATTATCTTCATTATCATGGTTTTCCAATTATTTGGTAAAATCTGCAGGCTAGGTCAAGCCTCTGGTTCAGCTCCTCTCCTGTTTCAGAGGAGAGTTCATGACACCAATCTTTGGCAAATGGCGTTTGCTTACTTAGGTGATATTTTAATTGCTGACTGCTCATTCCAAGAAGCTCAGGAGATCCTTCCCGGCAGCAGGTCCGCCCGGGACTGGGTTTTCCTTCTGATGAGTGCATGAAGATGGCCAAGACATATTTGTTCAGCCTGACCACAAAGACCTTCAATAAACAACAAACTACCGGCCACACTATCGGTTTTGGATAACTTAGGGCAATTGAATCTGAAAGACAGTTTAATGGCCCCCTTTCCTCTCATCAAGAGCTCAAGCAATTTAATCCATGTTTTGTAGCTTTTGTAATTCGACTTCCACTCAAACACCCCAAGATACTTGTAATTACTGACAATAATTGAGTTTGTGTCGATGTGAAACACAGCTTGGGCTGGACAGCACTGGGAGGCGAGTGCATTTGTTGTGCTAGTTTGGCAGAATGACAGTGATCCAAAGCTGCAAAGACAACAAGTGTGGCACCTATTTAAATGTTTGGTGAAATGAAATTAAATGTGACACAATGAGAGGAAAGGGGAGTGGACCCCACTGCCTCATCCGAGGTGGCTGTAATTAACTTGTGTGTGACAGAAACACAATTAATACACAACAGTGTTTATGACAGAACGGCTACAGTATGTTGCAGCGGTGCATTTCCATCAGCACCCAATCGGGAGAACTCATTGTTTCACCTGTCAGGGTTTGATCAGAAATGTTTTCCCCCGTTGCCTTAGAACATTCTCCGAAGGCAGACTGCGTACCTCTGCGTATTGTCTTTGACAGTACCAGCCCTGTGGCAAAAAAAAATAGCTCAGAGCAGAATAATATATAGGATGTGCAGCATAGGTAAATCATCACAAACAAGTCCATTTCCTAGAGCAGCAGAAGCCCGAAGATTAGGGAGCATGTGACTGGACGATTGCTGGTTTGATTCCTTTGGATCAGCTGGTACCATCTGGGGAGAGAATGAGCTCTCCCCTGACAATGTTCCCTATAACAAGACAATGAGCCCCCAATTGCTCCGGTGAAAACTGACAAACAGGGAAACCATAAAACAGTGGCTACACCAGGCTTCTCCCTGGTGTACATGTGTAGTACAAAGTGAGTGTGTGAGGGGAAAGAGAACTTTGTGCTCAGCAGACCTAGCCCGTGTAAATACAGGTAAGAAAAAAAAAAAAAAGCCAAAAAACAATGTTGGACCGCTGTATCTGGCCTTGTCATTGTTTACAGCTACATTTACAGTGTGTTTGAGAGGCTCTGCTCTGCTGCAACACTGGCATCTCTTGGATTGCTGCCTGGACTGCAGGTTCAGGCTGTCAGCGAGGAGCGGACTGCAGCTGAGTCTGTGGGGAGCAGGAGGCCATGGGTCGAAGCTTTGGCTGACCACTGCGCCGGTGCCGATGTCCTCTAGAGCCGTCCAGCTGTGCAAATGAGCTTCGGATCAGGACTACCAATCGTCAGGCCAAATCACACACATAAAAGCTACGCGCGCCGTTCCACCGGTTGTGTTCTATGTATTTATTTTCAGGCTTTGTCACGGCCAGTTTCTTTTGCCATATGACCGTGTGTTGCAGTGCTGCAAACAGCCTCCCATGGAGCCATCTGTCGGGCCTTGGCCAGCTGGAGGCAGAGCCGCTGCACTGGGCTCGTGGTCCCAACCTTTGTTCCATGCTCTGGACCCATGTAAGCTTTAGGGAGCTGATAAACAAAACAAGAGGCAACAGTATATTTTCCTACAGTTTTACAGTTATCTCCCCTAGCACACTTCTTCTATTGGCAAACCTTTGAGATACTTTTGCGCGATCCTTGAGGGCCGAGAAGTCTTTGGGCCTGTCATTTTTAGTCCATATCCCACGGGGGCTGATATTTTTGCCATGTGCTTCCTCGGTGTAAGGTATTAATCCTCATTAGGATGTAGTGAGGCTCTCATTGACTGCTCTGAGGTCTTTGAACCTGGGGGATGCCTCCTGTTTTCAGAGTTGTGAGGAGCGGCCCAGTTCTGTCTAGGGAGAGCCCCCCAAAGGAGAGGAGAGGAGGAGTGGAGGATATTGGAAACACACTGTTACAGTGGGTGTGTGATTGATGGAGTACTTTTAGAAAACAATCCACTTAGTTGTTGCTGCGCTCGGTTCCTGGCCAAGAACAAATAGGGATTTAGTGTACAGATTCCACCGTCAATACCATATGTTACATTATTTAGGTATTATATGCACACAAGTTAGGTAGAATTTTAGCAGACTGACATTATACCAGTCTTAGGTTTTTGGTTCTAGGGCTTGAACTGTCTAATAGGTACTGCAGGCTCAGCTCAGAGGCTTTTTTAAAACTGTGAAATCACATTTCCAAATGGGTCCAACAGCCGAATGCAAAAGACCAGCTGTCTTGTCACAATAAATGTCTTTTTTTTACCAAGGACATTGTGATAATTAGCTGTAGCTTGCCTCTTTAGTGTGTTGGGTTATTCATCTTGCTTCATTACAGTGTATAACATGAACAGAGTGTGTGAAAAAGTAAACAAATACAGACAACAACAGAGTTTTGATCTGACAGATGAAAAAAAAACTTTCTTGGATTGGAATACACAATATTAAGGCTATCACAGACCATCCAGCCTTTGCTCATCATTGTGTTATGAAGTGAAATGGAATATGGAGATTTTTATAAATGAAAGGTGACACCAGTCTATAATGAGTTAGAGGTGATGAGTAATAAATAACTGCCACAGTGTCCAATTTCCCAAACAAGGTTATATCGGTGCATTATGTGAGATGTGATGGCTGGGCTTTATTTCAAGCCAGCGCATGACTGATATGCATGGCTTACTTTTGTAATTGTCTTGGTGCGTTGGACCCAAAGACGGACATAGCAATCTTTTCAGCCTAGTAATGTAGTATGTGCTAAAATGGCTTCAAAAGTGAATTATCACTTTGCTCCCTGGCACCGGCGTTCAGCTGCCTCTAGAGATGAACATCACAGTCAGTTCACCACGGACGCATCACATAAGACTCAAAATGGTATGGACTAATCATACACTTCCAGGCCTGAACTCCAGCAGTGTGTCGGGCGGCAGGGCGGCCTGGTGGTGAGACTGACCGTCCCGCAACTGGAAGGTCACTCTGACCCCGTCTCAGAGGTATATGCGAACAATTCCTAATTATATTGTGTGTAATAATGTGTGTAATGGCATTGGAAGCCCTCTAAACTCCAGTATTTGTGTCATCGGTAATACAGAGGTTCCTCTGGTTCATCTAAATAGTAACTTTAAAGAGGCATGAAGTAAGCTATGACTTTTATCGCCCTCTATCTGCACCCAGTAGGAACTGCAGCAACATCCGACATAGAACTTACCTCCTCCTACTAACCTATTTCACATGAAAGAGGCGGACAAAACAAAGGAAATGAATGACAAATCAGAAAAGAGCAAAGAAACTCTTTCCGTAGCCTGTTGGCATACTTGCTTTGTTTATTCGACAATAGAAAGCAAGATAGACACAATAAAAAAAAGTACATCTCGGCTTAAAAATTGACAAGAATAACACAATAGTCAACAGACTTATTTCCATTGTGGTCCTTGATGTGTTAAAGGCAAGATGGCGCAATGTCCTCAACAACAAACCATTATGAACTGAAACCACATATGCTACCAAATTTTTGCCACAAGGAAATAAAAAAAAATCGTACTTATTGCACCTTTAACATTAGGATTCAATGCTCTCATGGGCTCTGAACTGACCTGCAGAGCTTCAAGACAAGAATAAAAGTTTTGCTGGAACTTTCGAGATGCAATGAAAACCTTATCAACATTTTATCAAGATTTCCATCTTGGAACGAAAATATACCGACAATGTCTTAATTAATAACCAGGATACATCATCTTCCCTGTCTGTTTTTCTCATAATGTACAATCCATCCAGCCTATTTTTTCCGTGTGTGGCGTCGGACGTTTCCCATGCATATTTTGATTTAATATGTTTTATTCTGTGGGCTGTCTGTGAGCAAGTCAAGTAGGGCATATTCTATAATCAGTAATCCTGTTATTTGTGCATCTTTTTCAGGCCAGTGAATTTTTGAACTTTTAATAGCTGCTTATTGGTTTCATGGATTAGCATTGTACAGCACTTAATAGGATTTACCACAATACTTCCAGTTTTAGCTCATTGGAATGCCAGGGATGGATTGGGGGATGTGACCATTATACTTTAATTGTATAATACTTTTTTTTTTTTTTTTTTTTTCAAATACATTTTTCATGGGTCAGCTCTGGTGTGCTACACTTGTTTTGCAGTCCAGTGTTTTTGGAATCCCCCTTCAGCTGAATTCACACTTTGCATTGAAAATTTGCTCATTGGATGTACTTTCTTTTTTGGCTGTACAATGGCTCCCCCCCTTTAATATTCTGAGAGGTTGGAATTAGAGCATACAGTAATGAACAAGGCTTTGACAAACTCATTAGTATAGTCAGCCGCGGTTACAATGGCAACATTGTATCTGAAGAACTCATTAGTTGATGATGTATTCATGGGTTTGCACTCTGGGCCAGCTTGGACTGTTTCCTGACAAAAAAAAAAAAGATCCCATGTTATGAACATACACTACCAGTCAAAAGTTTGGACACTCCACATTTTCTTTATTTTTACTATTTTCCACATTTTAGAATAATAGTAAAGACATCAAAACTATGAAATAACACAAAAGGAATTATGCAGTGACAAAAGAAGTGTTAAACAAATCAAAACTATCTTATATTTTAGATTCTTTAAAGTAGCCGCCCTTTGCCTTGATGGAAAGGCAAAAGCTTTGGAAAGAAATTCATACATAGGCATCAACTTCACTATTTATATTTGTCTAAGAAACAAATTTCAAGCATTTCAGCAGAAGCCTTTAGATCAAAACGGATTTAAGAGAATGAAAAAAATAGTACAGTCAATCAGATGTGACTGGTAGTGTATAGTATTTATTAAAACTTAAGTCAGGCATTCTTTGAAGTCAGAAGCAACTGTTCCAGTTAAAATTTAAACCTTGTACTGATCTTGGATAGGTTCCTATACAAATTACTTTAGCATAAAATATCAGTGCATGTAGCTTGGGTATGCATTGCAACACTCTAGATTACCCATAGCAATGAAAGAGTGTTAGAATTATTGTTAATACAATACAGCAGACACAGCAAAGAGAGCACAGATTAATTGTTTTTGGAAAGGTGCTGAAAATTGACAATAGAGCGAAGCAGACAGTGACACTTCATTCCAGTTTATTAACCACTGTAAGGTACCTGTGTATTATGGAAAGAACATACAAAAATACTGTGTTAGTTTTAGTAGAATTTCCCTAATAGAGAATGTACTTACAAGAGTAGCAACACAACATCTAAGTAGTAAGTTAAAAAAAAGTAATAAAGTTTGTACTTACATTGTTTCGTTTACCCTTATAAGCTCAATATGTATTAGGGAGAATTTCATTACTAACAGTGTTGTTGTGTAGTTACAACACTCTCCCATTAGTTAAAGGATAAGGCCGGTGTTTTTTAATGCATTGCTTACCATCAACAAATCCTATGAAAATAACAATATCAACAATGCGTTTGCTCTACTCCCGTTACTTTCTGACTTCCCACGTATCGTTTTTAGCCGACAACCCGGAAGTCATTGGCTCCAATTGTAAGCTAAAAACCTTGAAATACAGCTAACAAAGACTTAGTTTCCATTTTAAAAATCGCTAACTGTTACCACGAAAAGTCAGGCTGTTGTAGTTATTACCAAATCAAATTCAATTGGGAACAAATTCTTAATTACGCCGGGGACTACTTTCGGTGCTACGGAACTACTTTCCTGAGATCGCAAACGTGTTTACAGCTGGCTTATTAAGTTGTTTGAGGAAAAAGTCGGCCGGCCCGGTGCATCGTGATGATGAAATATGCTGCCCAGAGCAACGGCATGGCTCTGTGACGGGTTTTTAATTGTTTTTTTAATACAATGGAGTTCTATGGCTGCTGGGACATGGCTGCATTGGGCACCGGCTACATGGACGAGACTTGTTGGCAAAACAAAATCATTGTTGATTTTGTTATTTTCATAGGATTTGTTGACAGTAAGCAATGCATTAAAAAACACCAGCCTTATCCTTTAAAGCATAGGTTAATACAGTGAGATACGGCCATTGTAAAGTAAAGTGTGACCTGGCACGCTTTAATTTTATTTTATAGGCTTCTCTATTGATCTGACTAATCTGGTGCCACCTTGAACTAATGAGAGAAATAAAGAATATGTTGGGGAAAACAGAAACTATTCTGAGTCCTACAGTGACTGAGAAAACCCAGTGCTTTCAATATTCTCTTCTGTATGTTTTTTTTTTGTGCTAATATTTTCAATCTATGATTTCATTGTGCTTGGTGGATTTCCTGCCTGATCTGTCACACACTGACAATTAGTGACAATTAGAGAGCCCCACTCTAATTAGGCTGTCAGAAAGCATGTATTCAAATGAAGCAGCGTCCAGCGTTTGCCAAATGACAGGCTCTAGTGTGATTTTCCAGTGGTTTGACACGGTGTCTGCAACACGGACCTCCTGGGAGGGCGGAGACTGGACTTTGGCCGCGGCTCTCGCTGTGTGTCTGCCGAAGCTCAGGAGCCCAGGGAGCGACTTGGAAAGCTCAGCTCTGTGACTGATGAAATTATATGTTCAAATGTGCGCTTTACCCATTGGCCACCCTGCCATTACTCGAATACTGCCACCCCCTGCCCCCAACTAACCCACCCACACAACACACACACACACACACACACACACACAATACAGAGTCATTGCACAGTTCACATGGCACTCTTGCGGAATGAGCTGCTTTGGACAAATGTGGAAGTAACAATTTATATGTAGCCTATTCTCATTACTGTGACTGAGTAGCGTTTTTAGTCAGTAATTTTACTTTTACTTAATGTTTGTATTGTACTAGTGCTACATTTTAAACTGCACCAGTTACAGAGGGCAAATTTTATAGGTTCTCCATTAGTATTGCACCAGAAACTGGTAAATCATATCTACATCAAACCTGTGCAAGTGGAGGAAACGTTAACTGACTGTAATGTAAAATACTCTTAAAGCTTATAATTAACATCCATCCATCTACAGCATTAATGGTTTGTGTTTGCCTGTTTGTTGCTAGCTAGTTGGATAGCTAATAGCAAAAGAAACATCAATGTAGTAATGTTCATATAAGTATTCAATTCGTGATTAAAAACACTGAAAATGCCCATCCCCACTGATCAATAACATTAATGGGGATGGGCATTTTCAGTGTTTTTAATCACGAATTGAATACTTATATGAATTTCAGAATCTTATTTTTATAACGCTCCACATAGACTAAACATATAATGAACTGTGTCCTATCATCCTTTTTGCATAGCATGGGATGTGTGTTTTCAACTCCAGTCTACTTGAGTAGATTATTTTCATTATGTAGTTATTAAAAGACAGATTTGTTTGGAAGTAATTAACAGTCCATCCTTGTTGTGCATAACAGTTTTTTGCACAGCTTCTTCCATTCAATTCAAAAATGAGCAAGACATCCCACCTTTGTGTATATGAAATCATTTCAGGGACATAACTGCTCCGTTTCTTTCATTACTCTCCACCAGTCTGGCAGTGTTCTCAAGAGTAAAAGCCGGCGGCATGAACAGGTCCAAGATTTTGTTTGTGCTTTAAAATTGATATGTGAATCAGAAGACTACGTATTAATTATTAATTTCACAATGTGACACAAAGATTTCACTGGTTCAAACTTGCTTAAATGAATCGGAATGACTCTGTGTTCTGCAAAGGTGCTCTGCATATCAATGGGCTGTTTTCAGGACCTCCAGTAAGTCCTAATGTAATGATGCTCCCCGCTCCGGACCCGGTGGACTTGTCTCTTAATGACCCACTATATCAGTTGGAAAATTACTATCAGGATTGCTCAGGGATCGTCCATTCTCCAGCCAAGCCCACAGTGTTAGCTCCGATATAAAAGGATAAAAACACATTTTCCCCCACGCTGAAAGGAACATTAGTTCCCAAACAAGGGCTTGTCAAAATCAAACATTGCCAAACTGCTTTTGAACTGCAGTTTTCATGTAAACAATCTCAGCCTGTGCTTACTGTTAGGTCGAAGGAGGAGAAAATCAATGTTATATAATTCATTTATTAGACCTATCCATAGCTACATTTTGATGTCAAATGCTCTAAATTAAATGGTATTATCCTTGAACCGAGAATCCAATTTCAGTGTTTTTCAGAGATTTGCTCAGAACCCACTCGGATTATTGAGTCCCCAAATTATTATGTGGAATTTAAGCTTTAAATTGCTCATATGATCAAATGCCGTAATAGTATACAGACTGTTAAAGCAGAAATTAGTGTAGGTTTGTTTTTCTTTTTTTTTTTTAACAATTTCAAAACTGTTTTCTGAAATCTGCTTTCCAATCCTCTGATATAAAATACATCTTTGAGTTTCGAGTTCAAAGTATTGAGCAGATTAATTTTCCAGGATTCATTAGTCTCATTATTCTTTGTGTGAGAAGCACATAAGACAAGACACACAACACACAAGAAACATAAAAGACATGGTGCTAGAAATACATTACGATTTGACACTGCCCCTTTGTCCAGATAAGCCATTAAGATTTGATCTCTGGTGCTTTGATTTGTCACGCTGGAATCCTTCGTAGAGAAATAGCGCACGTCTGAACAAAACAGCAATCTCAGAGGCATTGATTTACAAATGACTCTCATTGATTAGAGAACCGTTCCAATTTTCTGGTAATAAATGTTATTCTCTGTTGTCCTAATAAGGGCAATCAGTACATGGTCAATAACAGTCTAATAACAGTCCATGGAGAATACACGGACACTAACAGCGAGGGGCTAAATTGTATATTATGCTCTGTAAAACATTATATTATGCTATATATTACACTCTGTTGATTCATATCTTGACCAAAGATTCATGTCTTGCCTGAACAGTTTATGTTTGAGTTTAAACAAAATTTATACGGCAGATTCAGGAACCCGATCTTCTACTTTTACTCTCTTTATTGCAGAATGACAAAACTGCTCCAGAATTCTCTGGAAGAATCAAAAACTGTTGATATAATATTTTCAGCCCCAGAATGAAAAGGACATTTCTTTAAAATTAAATATATTTACATTGACAGACAAGCGTAATATGAATTTCTTGACCTTTTTTTTTTTTTTTTGTAAATGCGGAACTGAAATGTCTGTCAAGAGCTGTCTAATGAAATACAGTTAGTGAGTTCTTTGCCAAGGTTTCTGTTTCTCTCTCTCTCTCCCTCTCTCTCTCTCTCTCTCTCTCTCTCTCCCCCCCCCCCCCTCTCTCTCTCTGCCCACATAAAGGAGGGAGGATCGCCTTACACTTGTGTTGAGACTGAACATTAAAAAATATGTGTAGGGGACGCTTTCGTTTTTTGGCAGGAAAATGAGCCATCATCCTTTCTGAGCGGATCGGGATGGAAGCAGTGGGAGCGAACAGGCAGTGTGGGAGAGAGAAGCCGGAGAGAAAGGTCGACGGGAGGTTACGGTTGCAGTGGAATGAAATGTACAGCACAGTGATGCAGATCAGCGTGAGGCAGGAGTGGTTAAATAGGTTCCTCTGGCTTTTCCTTGTGGGAGGTTGAGGCATGATGCAGCATCAGTCCGGAGAGGAGATATACACTATTTGAAATAAAGTGAAAAAGAAAGGTCCTTTATTTTTCAGTTTTCAGGGTTTTGTTTTCAAATAAACTCTGGCTCAGGATGAGAATGTCCTTCATGATGTTTTACAAATAAATGTAGTTTAGTTGAAAGAGATTTATTGAGTGAATTTGAAGACAAAGTCCTCACAAGCCTTGGAAGGATTTTAGTCTTTTTTTTTTTGTGTGGGAGGAGCCAATAAAGTCCAAGTCCAGTAGAAGTGAGTCCGAAACTGTCCGTAAAAAGGGATGGATCTTTGAAAATGCACTCAAACAAAATGCCTACAATAAACACCTTTGATCATATATGTGTACAAATTTGGATTCCTGTATTAGGGCCCCTTTAAAACAAACAATGGTATGAAGAATTGGTATCTTATAGCCTTAATTGAGAAAATAAAAACACCTTTATCAGCTGGATTCTCCATATTTTAGAGATCATTTTGGATATGAACTCCTGACTTGTATTTCACTCATATTGCATGTTGTATTCTGTGCTTACATCATGCCTGGTAGATTGCAGAACATTCCTGAAGTGCACCTTGTTAGAGGTGTGCACTCTGGAGAATCGTCGACATGAGATGGGGGCGAACTGCGTGTACTGCAGTATTACTGTAGCAGATGTAAAGATCAAAAGGCCACCGGTCTCCCAGGTCCTGCAGAGGAAGTCAACATGTCAGTTTGATTTTCTATGAACAAGTCTTTTTCTCCACAAAGTACTTTATATCCAGCAAAGTAGAAATACATCTGAGCCTGGCACGGTCTAGACGGAGTGACTAGGTGGCCTAGATTTCCAGGTTTGTCACTGGTGGGAATTTATGGGTTGAAACTTGTGACAACTTAAGACAACTTAATTTGAATTATGTGTGTTGAATGTGTGTGTGAGTCTTGACATTGAATTCCACGATTTGTACCTGAATTTTGAAAAATTGAGATTGTATTTACTTGTTTGACATTAATTTTTCATTAAGATTTCAAATCCAGCTCTCCCAAAGCTGTCAGATTTCATATTCATCTACCCCAAAGCTTTTCAGGTTGTATTGTAGCAACATCTGGATACTTAGGAAAAGCAGTGGATTGAAGATATAATCAAACTACCCTCCAGCCAATCAGGGTAAATGAGTGCTGTCGTCAAGTCTGTTGAACCTTGTGTTTCTTACTATTCTAGTCATAGAAAACCAGAATAAAAACTGGGACTTCAGAAAATAAACCCCTTAATGATGAACATGTTACAAAATGTTGTTTGAATTATACAAAGTACAGACATCAAAATAAAGAATGCATTTAAGATGGAAGCTGTAGCGGGTTTTTTTTGCAAAATATCCTTTTCACAGTAAATACTAATAGCCATGTAGGCCTGCATGTGCAAGATGCCATAGAAACTGAACAGGACTGCCAAAAATGTACAAAGACATTTTTAAACCCGAACTCTTACAACAAAACTTGGAAGGGTTTCTACTATCACACACAAGTCTATTTTAATCCATATCAGTGCTTTGGACTGTTTTGAAAGGCTGCAGAATGGGAGCCACAGCCACATAGCATACTATATATGGCAATCACAGTCTGACACCAGATAATGGAGCACTAATTCTATAGCCTTTTTTCCCCTATAAAATATAATTATTTTACTTTTTAACCATAAACATTATAATCATTTTTATTTAACAGCTAAGAGGTTTGTATTGAATGTAATGAGTCCATTAAGTGTTTTGATACATTTTTGTTATTCTGTTCACTCCAATACTTAATTATTATTCTTTTTATTTTGCCACTATGAGTTTAAATTGACTTCTTTTAGATCTTAGACATTCTACTAAGTTTATAGTATGTTTCTTTCTGTTGAAGTCAATATAGGAGATAATGGGGTAAAAAATAAGCTTTTTGGACTCTGTGACTTTTTGTTTGGTTGGATAAACATTTAGATTATGCTGCATGAGCAGTTTAGAGAAATTTGATGGTCATTTTATTTCTTATTTTTTGGAACTCTAAAAAGCCAGACCCTGTTCACTTCAGTTGTTTGGGAGAAAGAGATGAACTGCAGGGGCTACCTAGCTTTTCTGGTGGTCGTAAGAACTTTAGTGGCGTTTCGACTGACATGAGCAGATAATGACTGAATCTCATTCTGGGGTGGACTGTTCCTTAATGCGTTCAATTTGGGTTTAAGAGCTGATGATGGAGCTAGCCATAGAATAAATTTTAGATGGTTGTTCTACTTATCAAACCATTTAGAGGCCACTTTCATAATGTATTTAAATATTTCAGTGAATAAAATCTTTGGACATAATTGTTACATTTGCTAGCAGGCGACCTGCCGTAATTAGCTGTGGCCTACATCAGGCGTCAGGCTGGCACTGTGAGGAGGGAAATATTTATCTATTTTTGGCTATGGGAGCTTATAGGACACATGCACTCACAGGACAGCGTCCCTGTGTCTGGGGTCGAGGACAGATCCCTTTGCTAATAGGTTTTGTTCTTCGTGTCCTTTATATTTCTCATCTAAGACTGCGGTTCGTTTTTTTTGTTTCAGGCTGCTTGTTAAATCAGAGTCATCCTGCGATGGGGCCAACAGGTCTTTCATCAGAGACTTATCCTACGATGTTAGCGAGGTAACTTCAGGTTTAACCCTGGGTTTTCAGTGTCGTGACAGTGGTTCACTTTTTACCAGGGTACATCGCCATGGTAACTTATGCTGCACACCTAACCTGCTCCAGAGCAGGTTATGTTCGAGATAACAGATCAACACGTATAAAAGCACCGCCTACTGACCAATCAATTGTCTTGGAAAATGGCATCACCATTCCTAGAAGATCCGGTGGACCTCGTTGCGCGAATAGTGAGAGGGTCTCTTAGGAAGGCAAGAGTTTTTAGAGACCGACAAAACCCTTTGGCTTTCCCTGACGAGTATCTATATGAAAGATATAGATTCTCAGCGGAGGGAATGGCTTATCTTTGTCAGCTTCTTGAGCCGTATGTTGCCAGTGCGACACATCTAAGTCGTCCACAGACTGTATGCATTGGCTTGCGTTTTTTTTTGCTACAGGTACTTTTATGTATGCTGTGGGTGATGCGGAGATCCTAAGCAAAAACACAGTCAGCCGCGCAATTCACAAGGCAGTTCTTGCTCTAACAGAGCTACTTGATGTGTTTGTTGTGTTCCCAGGCCACTTGCCCACGCAGTCTATAAAAGAGGAATTCTATGAAATAGCAGGTAGGCTTTAGGAACGGTACCTTATGACGGCCTTCCTGATGTCTGTGCAGTTCCTTTACCCCTTAAATATATATATGTTAACTGTGCTTGTTGAGTGTTCGCACTTGTGATGCAGATTATACATCCTCTTGTGTTCCATCTAGTTAATGTATATATTTTCTTGTGTGCATCTAGAGAGCACTACACACTAAGTATCTGCTGAACTACACTTCCCATCTGAGCAAGAGCAGTACAGCACTGGTGTTATCTATACAGCTGATTGCATTGATGATCATACTGTATATGGACCTAGTTCATCGTGAAGGCTGCTTTGCCCTGATGAAGGTCTTGTGACCGAAAGCTTGGCACTTGATTTATTAAAGAAACCTGCATGGATCTAAGTGTGCAGAACCTTCTTTCTTAACGAAATAGCAGGTAGACAATAACTTAAGTTGATCTTGATCTATAAATAATGTAGACCCTATGACATTTACTGTTGTATATTAAATGCAGCCTACTCCTTTCATAGGGTTCCCCAGAGTGATCTGTGCCATAGATTGCACCCATATTCCCATCACAGCATGTCTAGGTGAGAATGAAGGTGATTTTGTCAATTGCAAGTCATTCCACAGCATCAACGTTCAGGTAAAGGATAAATAAGGATACTCATTGTTTGGTCATGTTGGCACATTGCCTGCCTGGACACTAAGGGTTTGCAGAAAATGCAGCAGGCTGGATAATTAAAGGCCATTCCTTTTTAGCACATATGGAAATATTCACACAGCACAGGTGTCACAGTTGGACTATCTTTCTCTCCACCATGGAGTCTTTTTAAATGCACATTGATGCTACATTTACTTTAATGTTGTTATCTTTTGGAGGTATTGTTAACCCCAAATGCTTTTGCAGATGACTTGTGACCATCACTGCATGGTCACCAGTGTTGAGGCAAAGTGGCCTGGGTCAGTCCATGACTCCCGGGTCTTTAGGGAGTCTGCACTGTGCCACAGATTTGAGCAAGGTATGGCAACTGTACAATATTTTTTGTTTTGTTTTTTAAAATGCATTTTGTGATACTGATCCTGGCAATATTCCTTTTTTATCTTCAGGGCTTTTCAGTGGATTGCAGCTAGAAAACAGGGGGTACGCATGCCAGCCCTTTTTAACCCTCATCCTACCGACTGGGGTACCCGCAGACCCCAGAGGTATACTTTTTGTCATATCTCACAGGTGCTTTATTCTATCATTCCAATTTTTCATGACTTTGTCAATCAATTTGTTCCTAATGACTTCATATCATTGTTTTCTGTTTCTGTTTTAATTAGTGCTTTTTAAAAATACCAGTGTATTGGGGTCCTGGGGGAGCCCAGTCAAAAGCACCCAATTCTGCCTATTCAGTTTTAATAGATGGAACTATTTATTGAGTTCATGTTTGCCATGGGTCCTAATTTAAAGTATCACACACTATATAGAATCTCCTTGGGGGGGTAGGGGCACTCTGTCAGTCATTTTGAAGGAGACAGACACAGATGCAGCAGACACAGATTTCCTCTTGTGCTCTGTGACCCTAAATACTGCTCTTCCTAAGGTAAGATGATGTTCAGTCAGAAATACAATACATCATTTAATTAACCATAACTTGCCTAAAATAATAATAATGTTTTTTTTTCAGATGACATTAATTACATAACTTACAATGTTTTGAGAAGAAATAAGTTAACATTTTGCTATGATGGTTGTTTCTTACAGTAGTTTATTCTTGGGGTCCCCAGGGACCCCAGTTGGTAGTCCTTGTATGTTCAATATGCTGGTAGGATGACGGTTAATGACCCCCTATCCTGACCTAAATGCAGGGCCACAAAATAAATTCAACGTGGCCCTTACCAAAACAAGGGTCAGGATAGAAATGACTTTTGGAATACTGAAAGCCCACTTCAGCTGCCTACGTGGGCTCAGATTGGCCCCAGACCGGGTTTGCCAAATAGTCACAGCGTGTGTTGTGCTTCACAATATAGCATCCATACAGAAGGAGAGAGCTCCTCCTGTCAGCCAGCAGCCCCCTGATGTTGTGGACCCCATCACCCTACTGGCAGGGCTGTGACAGAGGCTATCACACAGCATTTTTTTTGCCTAAATAAAAAAAACAAATAACAGGCCTTTTTTTCCATTTACAAGTCTTTATTTTTCAAGAATTTTTTGTTCTCCTGTTCCTAGGAACAAAGAAAAATACATTCTAGTTTAATTGTTACCCATGCCTGGATATAAATTATGTTACTGAAATACCTTCTTTTCGTACTCTAGTTTCTGCACCTCGAGCTTCACTTTTTTGATTAAAATTTTTTTGTACTCAATCTCGAGTTCTAATGTCCTCTTGTATAGAAGTCCTATAGTTCCAAAAAATTAACATCATAGCAATGGAAGCAATTGGTTCATTTTTGGATAGAGAGCACTTGAAGCAGTTATTTGTCCCATGTGCAGACCACCACCATTAGCAAGTAATTAAGGATAAATCAATTACAGCCAAGTGTCCACACTCTCACCATCTGTGTTAAGATGGGCATATTGAAAACTGGATAAAATTGGTAACAAAAGACTAAAGTGTACCCCCAAAGCTCTCCCTGAGCATACAGACGCTGTCTCTTGGTCATCTAGGTCCACCTGAGAAAATAAGAAATGTAAATGGTCTATTTAATCCATGATCAGCAACCACAGATGACATGCCAGTGTATATGACAGGTTGCTTTCTCTGTTACCTCTGTATGGGACAGTGGTATATAAGTGGGTGGTGCCATCAACTGTAGAGAAAGTAAATATATTTTACTACTTACTCCCACAATAATTATTATATAATTATGTTTTATTAGCAACCCAGTATTTTAACACTGACTCATTGAAACATACCCTGTACAAATTTTCCTTGTTGGGAGCTGCCAGTTCCACCAGGGTCTGATGATACACCCCCTTCCACCCCTTCCATCAAGGGGCGACCCTGATTATTGGAGAGGGCCCGCTCCTCAGCAGGAGTGTAGTCCTGTGGAGGAGGGCCCCCTCCAGTCTTCCTCACTTCATTTTTTTTTCCTGTTGGCTGCAAGCAATTTCAAAGCCATTTCATTGTTCTATAGGCCTTTGTATACCGATATCATCCTAAAACAGAGACTGATTAAAGCACTAAAGCCTTGTACTTGTTGACCTTATAAGATTTGCAAGTAAGCTTATACTTACCGGTTTGAATTATGTTTTTATATTTGTTCTTTATTTGCTCCCAAGACCGTTTAACACTTTATTTATTTCCTTTATTTTACCAGGTAGGGTATTAAGAACACATTCTCTTTTACGATAACAACCTGCCAAAAAGACACAGAGGCACACACAAAATGGCAGCAATACAGATAAACAAATATAAATAGAGTTAAAACATTAGTAAAGACAGGCACGGAGCATAGCAATTAGTAGTAAAAGGACTTAACATACAGGCCAGACAAGACATAGTGCAGGGTTAGACACTGCCGGGGTTGTAGCTGAAAGAATAAGGCTAAAATTGTCTTACACGCCATAAGAATACATGTAAGCAACACATTAATTTAATGGAATACACAATTGTAATTATAGTCAGATCTACTTGTGCCTTAATGACGGAGCAGTGATATTGATAAACCTATTAACTTACGCATTCACACAGTAGGCAATTTTTTGCCAGCTTTCCTTCCTGCCTTTGGTAGCAGCAACTGTGTTGCTTTTAGCCTGGATTATATTTTTAAATTCTTCATATTTGTTTAATATTATAGTTTGCTCATCTTGTGTAAAATATGCGGCTCTGGTAGACTTGTCCATGTTTGCCATTGGTCATGTCACCTCCCCTTTTACCTGAACGTGCTCATAGCTAGATTGGGAAAACCTGGGTTGATTTAACGAGTTGATAACTGCCGTTGTGACACCGCTTATGCGTGATTGCTGTTGTTAGGCTTAGTGAAGCCAGCTAACGAAAAGATATCCTGGGTATGTTGAACTTGCTTTGTAGTATAGTATAGTATCTGACTGAGGAAGCAGTGACAGCTCTTTCTGAAGACAGTTTATCTGTGAAGTCACTGCGCTGTGCTGACTGACTTGAGTACAGGTTGTGTGCTGCCAAGCCTGGTTGAGGTGTTGGGTGGCGGCGCTCATCCAAAACTCTTTATATGGCTGGGGCTTGGTCCAAAACTCGCTCTACCGTTTTTCGCTTGGTGCCCCCACCCAGAGAGAGCAATCCTGTTGATGACAAATAAAGGCTGAAATAAACTCATTACCACTGATGTCTTATATGGTGTTTAGTATAAAAACTCATCTAATCTAGGCAGAGGTGGTAGAAGTACACAAATTCCTTACTCAAGTAAAAGTGCAAATACTCATCTAAAAATATAGTACCATTTCAAATCCTTTACTCAAGTCAAAGTATACAAGTACATGGTGTTAAATGAACTTAAAGTATAAAAGTAAAAGTAGTCCTTTGAAGTAAACTGGTTTTCTGTTGAGCGTTCCTCTGAATCACAGATGAGAAAGAGTCTGCAGCTCAATTCATTAACGTTAATTCTAGCAGCTGAATTCACTCACGTTAATTCTCTGCTCTCTTGTTGCTTCTCTCTTCTTCCTGTTGCTTCTCTCTCTGTCCCTTTTCCTCCTTTTTGGTGTCGCTTTGGTGTACAAGCAGCCAATCACATTTGGCACTTGATCAAATGCTTCCGGGATGAAAGCTGTCTGATGTGGAAAATTTTAAAATAATAAAATAAAATCAGTTGATGATTTCCCAAGAATAAGGAGTGTGTTTTGAAAATGTAAAGTAAAAAGTCTTAAGTGAAAGAAAAACTTGAGTAAAGTACAGATACTTGAAAATCTTACTGAAGCACAGTTGCAAAGTATTTTTACTTTGTTACTTCCCACTTCTGAATCTAGACCATTTCAGCAACACCTGACCTAATTAATCTGAGCTAGTTGGTTTCACTGTCTATTCATTTTTAAATGAATAATGAAGAGTGGAGATGGCAGATTTCATTAATGCTACAGTAAGCTGTGTTGGGGAAGTTAAAGCTCCGTCTGCTCTTTCTGTAACTTTTCCTTGTTTTGCCAGTTCTGTGAAAGTGTTCACCAGATTCCTGCACAAACCCATGGCTGGGCTTGTCTGGTCTTTTTTTGGCCGTCATTGTATTTGTGACTGCCAAATGCAGATTGTGACCGAAACAATTCAGCCATGGCCAACCTAACTGCCTCACAGCGGCCACAGTGTTTACCCTGTTGCCTGTCGCCATGCACTACATTTTCTTCTCATCCAGAGGCTGCTCTTTAAGTGCAAAGCGAAGAGGCTCAGCCAAATCATCTGCAGTGGGACTGATGAAAACAGTTTCCAGGCCCTTTGATCCCAGTCTTCCCTGAGATAGTGTAATTTCATGTAGGGAGTCATATTTATGTCCAAACTCTGCCAAGTGCGAGCACAACTCGATCAAAAAATCCTCCTTAGGTGCACGGCCAAAGATTAATAAATGAAGAAAGAAAAGCCAGCACTCATAATGTCCTTTTGTCTTTTAATTAAATGGGCAGCTATAGGGAGTCATATTTATGCCTGACCACATATCTATGGTAGAAGTAAAATGGTCAATGTCTTCAATGTCACTAATTGCTTTCCCTCATCTTTATGTAAATCTGACTGGGCATTGCATATGCGCTGCTGGGTACTTTGTATTGTTTTTCAAATGCTTGTCACAGAGTCAGTGAGTGCTTTCCATTTGTTGCTTCTGCAGTGACGCTGTCTAACTCTTGCAGAGCGCAGGATGTGTTGTTCTAACACATGATCTTACCGTGTCTTCACAGTGGGAGCAGCTGGTTTGAGTTGCCCTATTCTGACTGATTGTGGGCGGAGCCAGAGCCTCTGATTGCATCTAAGTTGCGGTCTGCAGCTACAGAGTTTTGAACTGTCAAATCATGTATTTTTCGCTGCTTCGGTATTGCCTTTCATATTGTTACATTGTTTAGATGAGTTAACATAGCTAGCTAGCAAGCGCAACTTAGGTAGCATTGCATCGACCCCAACGATGGACGCAACGGTTCAATCATTTTTGAGACGTTTATTCCTGTAAGCATCAACTGAGACATCGTCTTGGGGCAGGGGAAAGAAAGCAAAAGTGACTTTATCAGCTAGCCAAGTAAATGTTCTGCTAAAGCACCAAGTGAATATGACTGCTATTTTGATATATTTAGTAAGTTTGATGGTTGATTGCTGGGGGCTTTCATTAGCTATTGCTTGAGTGAAAGACACTCCTGTGACTGGCTGATCAGAAACACAAAGGCCAACAGACTGCACTGAAATGTTATTTTTCTTGATTTGCTGGAGGGCAGTTTGATTATTTTTTTCCTATATAGGTTTTCCTAAATGCTGGTTGTTGCTACAACCTGAATGTTTTTGCAGAGTTGAATTTGAAACTGTGGGTTATCCATTATTTGAAAGATTGAATAGAGTTTGTACAACTGTACAGTGGATTACAGTCATTTCAAAATTGTCTTTCAAACCTCAATATTGAGAAACTACATTTTCTGAATTTGATTTCAAGAATCACACACAAATTCAGTGCACATAATTCAAATTCAGTTGTCTGTTGGCACACATTTCATCCCTTAGAAACTTTTCTACACTGAAGTTACCTTGTGTTGCTAACAAACAAAAGATGGTGACTCAATGCTTTGGAAGCCAAAAATAAAGACAGAAAGTTTAGTCTAGTCTAGTCTATTCTTGTCTAGTTTAGTTTAGATTAGTTTGCACAGTAATAAACACAAGTGAAGTGATAAAACAGAAGAGAGAAAAAATGTGTAGATGAGATTAAAAATCATTTTACATCAAAAAACACAAAATATTTTGCAGCCATCCTTGGCGTCACGTGAGAAGAGACGTCAGGATACAATGCTATTCTGAATCAGGCCACATCTGAACCACTCAAGAGAAGCTTGGTATTTACCTGGCAGACGTGTTGGAGAGCTATGTTTACAGTAATAAACTGATTGACACTGGTGTAGAGGAGCTGTTTGGTCAAACATGAGAACAATCAATAGGGACTCTTTGTTTTGCTTGGCAAACTGAGTCCCAGAGTGGCCCTGTAAAATTTGGTACAATATTTGACGTGCTAATATTGTTTTGAGTGATCATCATTTCCCACTAGAACCACATAAGTGGGTAAACAAATATGAATTATGTGTGCGGTATAAACACTTTGGAGAGCCCTCGGGAGATTCCAGTGACACTTTACATAATTACACATGTATATGCTGTAGCTGAGCTTCGCATTCTATTTAGATGCATTTTAGGCTGACCTCTGTAAAAAGCCAGCTCTCTAGTATGTGTTAAATAAGTGGTGACATAGTACCACTACATCATGAAGCGCTGGGATGTCCTTGGAGCCTGTATGCATATTCATGTTGTTGCTGAGCCAAATTTTATGTTTTTTTTTTTATGTTTTTCCATTATGTTTTGTTCACAGTTTAGTTTTGTATGGTTATTATACATGCAGGTAAGGCACCCAAATATATTTAGCACTGGCTCAGTTTCAGTGGGTGTGGGTAGGGCTGCATGCTGCTTTCTGCTCTCTAACACAAACCTGAACACACCAGCTCAAATTTACAACTCCAAACTCCAAAGAGTGTTCATACTAGGGTTCGACCAATATGGGTTTTTGAAGACTGATGCCAATATTTTTGGATTCAAGCTGCCAGATTTGTTTAAATTTGACCATTTTTATATCAAAAAATCCTAAAAAACACAAGTATTCTGTGTTTCTACTCTTGTCAAGCCTCTGAAACAGCATTTAGACTATCATGGGACACTCAAACTCTCCACTGAAATAATCCAATAACTTCAACTTCAACTTTATTATTATCCCGAAGGAAATTTGGTCTGCAGCGGGCATCGAAACACATCAGGTTACATAAAAAACATAAAAACATCGACAACAACAAACATCAGAAATATAGAACACAGAAATTCCCAGAATAAACCAACAGCTCAAGTAAAAAAATGAAGACACTCCTACCACATTGAACCAGAAAAAACAAAAATGGGAAACAATACCAGATCCAATATTATGCACTGCAAATGAAGTGCAAAAAGTGCAAAATAAAGTACAAAATCAAATCGAGTAAAGTGCTGTGCAGTGGCAATAAGTAAAATAAATAATATTAAATAATATAAGGGTGTGCAAGTCTAAAGTTAAAAGTAAAAAAAAGTAAAAAGTTAGGCTAACAATACTCCATTGAATCCCAAACTAATGAAATTGTTTTAGTTAGAAAGTGTTTAGACAGATAAAATAATAAAAAAAAAAAAATAAGATATAAAAGATAAAATAAAAAATGAAGTAGAATGAATCGAAGGCTTGTTTAAAAGAGGATATGGAAGTAGCTGTATGAGGTTTGAACGGTAAGTTATTCCACAACCTAGGTGTCCTATAGTAGTAGTCGTACTGGTGCGATGGGAAGATGATATTCGAGGTGTGAGGAGTGTGTAAGTCCAGTTTCCTGAGCTGGTGGCACACATCAAGCTCTGTCCCGGTCTCTGTGCGGATATCACAGCGATGAAAGATGAAACGGACTCAGTCATGTAGAACTAACGGACAGGTCGGGCTGAGAGTGGGGAGCCGCCGATACCAACCCCAAAAAGACATCGCTTCAGCACTTACCCCCCCCCCCCCACACACACACAGAGACACAGACACACACATAGGCACAAAGAAAAAAAAAATTAAAAACTGGGAATGAGAGGTGAGCCAGTAATCAGAGAACACTTCAGCGGTTTAATCAGCATCGCTTGTCTGATGAGGAAGAACACTTCTGGTTTTTGTGGGCAGAAGCCTTCATTAATCATCCTCAAAAAGAAACACCACTCCACCAAGACTTGAGTTGAGGACCCTCTTTTCCACCGCAGTCTGTGGAGCAGAGCAAAAAAAAAAGAAAGCGCTTCATGCTCGTTCCAGTCAGTCCAATCAGCTTTGGTCAGCTTCAGTGTCCAGAGGTTTAGTGTTTCAAATGAACACCAGACATTTTCGGTGCGGTTGTTTGATTGTTATGTGTACATTCCCATGCCATATTTCTGAAAAAAAAAAAAAAAAGGACTTTCCACTACAGCGTTGTCAGTCGCGGACACATTACCTTGAACCCTCCGGCGGTTCTTTTTCCTCGAGATAAACTTACAAAATAACTCGCAATACTCGCTATTGCAGGATATCTGAACCTAGACCGCACCTATGGGGTCAAATGGTTGAGAGTAATTCATTTTGCTTTTTCATACGAGCGAGATTAAAAACTAAATTACATCCTCCATGACATGAAGTGGCCTTTAGAGAGTCAACACATTCAGAAGACTCAGGGTGGAAGTTTGGCAATTTGTCCGTGACCCTCCAGTCGGAGGAGAATTATATTTCCAGGGCACGCACACACAAGGAGATGCAATAATTTGATTTAACAGGGCTGTGGGATATAATTAATATCACAATGTTATTTAATTAAAACCTGAGCATAAGTAAAATAAAGCCACTGATGATTATTATGTGCAAATAATCACAGCCCGACTTCGAGATTGATTGGCTCTGAGATTGGATGTGTATTAACTCTGAATATAACTGTTGTTGTTTTTTTTCTCACTGGTAAAATGGATGTGTTTCCATGCCTCATCTAACATTAGAGAATGGGATTGTTTAAATTACTCCCTAATTTACATTTTAAGTTTTGGTCATTTAGTTTACATACAGTACCTACGCCTATTTTAACCTCCTAGTACAGAAGCATTAAAATTACAGAAAGTGCAAACAGTAGAATATGCAAAAATTCATGTATTACTTCTGTCACAAAAACTCACACATGACTAAGATGGTGGTCTGTTTGAATCCTGGATGGGAAAAGCTGGGTGGGGGAAGTGAATGACGCCCAGCTCCCCTCCCTCTGTAACAATCATCAAGGTGCCCTTCAGCAAATCACTTACCACTCTGTTTTTCCACTGGAGCTGCTCATTGGCCAACATTAGAAGACTGTGGTAAGGGCAGATATGAATATCTTCAACTGAATTAATGTGAAACAGGCTGCTGCCTAAAATGAGCATACATGCTCATAAAGGTTAAAGGAAAATATCACCCCACCTGTACCTTGCATTTCTAATTTTTAGTTTCTAGTTTTTCTTATTCCTGACCAAACGTCACGTCACATCCAGATATTTTCAGTGTAGCTACAATGGAGTTTGATAGCAACATTTTTTTCAGCAATCTAAAACATCAAAACATCAGGTATTCAGAATCAAAGAGCAAGAGCTTCTTTCTCATTTTGCATCAACGTTCAACAATCATACAGGGAGAAATCCATCGTAGAAGAGACAGAGAGACCAATTTCTTCACTGACAGAAGCCTCAATAGACCAGAATGCAGTGCAGCTACAAGACATGTCGTATTATGAGTAAGAGGCGTGACTCTCACTTCTCAACTGGTACAGTCACAATCACAGACACGCCCCAGTGTCCATAAACTAGTTGGATAGATAGCTATATTTATAGAAAAAAGGTGTCCCATATGTCCCAAAAAGTTCACACCCTTTCTCTGGGATTTGTAGGAAATCACTAACTGAAGTAGAAGAAGACGAGGCAGGGTGAGGCAGGTTCACCAAAAAAGCAAATTACAACACTTCATCACAAAAGAACTCTTGGAATGCATTTAACATCACAAACTGATAATATCTAACAGTGTAAGAGTGTCCTGAGGGTGGGGAAAAGAAGTGCCAACAACCACAATACAGTACTCACTTGAAGAGTTTAAAAGAAAAAAAAGTGTAGCCAAGTGAAGTGCTGTGGAGTTTGATGGCTGGGGGCTGAAATGTGGCCCTCACAAAGACAGACTGTTGATTGCGTGGAGTCACACTGAGAATCCTGACAGTCTGGGAGGGGGTCAGTGTGTTGCTGTGGGATCAATAGGTGGGCAGACTTACACAGGGAAGATCCTTGTCGAGATTGAGCTTCATGTAATGGGTAGGGGGGGGACACCCATGTGGAGATCAGACAGACATGCGTATTACACACACACACTCACACGTGCATAAAGAGACAGAATAATGAGCTTGTCTTTGTGAAGTACGGCAGATGCATGTCTAATATCGATAATAAGCCTGTGGCATCCCTTCTTTTACATGTAACCCTCTGATGCGTGTCACAGCCTAATGTGATATCCTGCATGTTTATGTGCCGTGATACAGCTCATTCCCATTATCTAAGAAATCCATATCGCAGGCTCTGTGAAAGCTTGTCCTCTCCTATTGATTGCACTGTGTCCTATGAGGACTAGTTAAAATGGTAATCATCAGTTAAGCAGAGGCCTGAGGGCCGCTGAATAAAATACAGCCTTCGGCAACACTTTCCTCAGCCTGTGGACAACACAAGGGACCCGCAAATATTGATCCACAAAATATACGCACGTCCAGTAATTCAGCCCATGTGTTCATTTGAAAGAATGCAACACGGATCTACAATGCAGTTTGTTTTTTATTGTTCCGTTGATGCTCATCTATTTCCCGGAGAGATTTTCAATGAGGCAAATTTAATTAAAAATCTGATTAAAATTTCACCTTAACACACCAGTGAATCTTATAAAGGGAGACGCAGCGCAGCCATATTGACCATAACACTCGCTCTCTGCTGCCCTATTAAAGAGTTTGCCCTCTCATGTAGGGAAGTCAAGTGTGAGAAGCCTTGGAGGAGCCTCTGGTGGCTGAGGTCGAGTCGCTCAGGTACTCCTCGCCCTCTTCATTTAGGTTTTTTTTTTGCTTAGGCGCGTGTTGCAACCAATCAGAGAGCTGTCTGCGGAAAATTGGGGCAATCACCAAGCCACCAGTGACCTTGAGTTCAGCTAATAATATTATCCTCCCGGCCCCATATAACCCGTGTTTATAAGACCACAGCTACTTCATATTCATTGCACGCAGCAATCCTCGGCACATAAATAAGGCATCCCCATAAAGCAGTGGAATAATAACTGACTTCCTTTTTCCTCAAACCTCAACCCATCTGACCTCTCTACAGCCCCAACGTCTTTCCAAGTGAGGGCCAGACAGTGTGCGTGTGTGTGTTTGTCTGTGTGTGTGTGTGAGTGTGTGTGTGTGTTTCATCCATAAAGAATGTCCTATTCAGATTTATCGTGCTTGTATGCTGTGATGCACTTTGGCTTGTCTATTATTATGAGCATGTGTAACTTTGCAGACACTAAAGCTATTTGGTTCCTCCAGTTCAAGGCTGCTTTAGTGAGGAGACTGGTTTTGTTTTGCTTCTGTCTCATTCCCCCCCCCATGAAATGCTAGTGTTTTTAAAGTTTGGGTTCTTTCATTTCCACAGATTACATCACATTAAGACGTGGTTTTTAGTATTTAAAGGATATCGAATTCACCCTCTTCAGTGGAAATGGCTGGTTGGTGTTTATCTCCAGCAGAGACAAAGCAATACTGCAGTATTAGGCTGCATGGTGTTTCTCCCACTCAAACTTGAAAATACAGCGCAAGCTTTGAATTCATTTCCCATGCATGCGGAGCGGATGGGAGGGAAGCGCCACGAGGCATCATTTTAAATTTCATATCAACATGACAATACATTTGACTAGCGTGACACTGATTAAACTAGTCTCCTTCAAAAATGTCCTGAGTTGGCAGAATGGTAAACTGCTCTCTCAGCAGAGTGTGCCTCTTTCTTGGAAGTGGAAAAAAAAACAGATAAGAGACGCCTTATTGAGATGTGTCAACACATCTGTCACATTAAGTACTGTAAACATGTGTTTGCAAACTTTCACTTGTTACTTTGAAATTAATTCCTTTCAGTGGCATACACAGCAAAACAAATTATTGAGGGATTACTTTTTCCTAAAAATATTGGTCTGTGGTGGATCTAGATCAAAAATACCCATACTGCATCTATCCTGCAACTATCCTCTGTTACTAAAATAGCCACTGCATCCTACTCTTTTAATGTAATAATAATAATTTATAATAATAATAATAATAATTTGCAGTGAGTAGTGTAATAATCCTGTTGACGTAACAACTTTCCCATTATTGTATTAATGTAAGAACCTTTTTTCAGTAGGTGTATTAATTTTTACCATATTGGGTTTTATTACATGAATGTGAAGTTTATTACGTTAACAGGATTATTACACTATTAACTGCAAATTTTTATTGCATTAATCGTTAACTACATTAACAGGAAGTTATTACATCAACAGCTTGTAACAAGACATGAATTCTGATGGCTGGAAACGGAACAAAACCTGAATTTGAGGTGAAGCAAAGGTAGTACATAAAGCTAGCAGACAAATGTGGGACTAATACATCTGCTACACCTGTATCAGTCCTTGTTCAGGTCTTATCACATGCAACACTGCAAAAATGAAATTTTTTGGGTTGAGATCATTTTACTTGTTTCCAATGCAGCTATTTTTATTTCAACAGTTTTCCAAAAGAGGCAACTTTGCACTTTGGCGGCCCCAAGTGGCAACGGAAGATAACATTGAATTTCTGAAAGTTTGAAGGACTTGCATCATGTAACATAACTAGAGATGGTCCGATACCATTTTTTCCTTCCCGATACCGATTCCTATACCTGAACTTGCGTATCGGCCGATACCGAGTACCGATCCGATACCAGTGCGTTAAAAAAAAAAAAATATTATTATTATTTTTTATCAGCTGTATACTACTAACCCTGTATGGATGTGATATGATTGCTATCATTGTTGTATGGCCTGGCCCTTTATAAAACATGAACAAATACATACAGAGAATTAATAACAATTCCTTTAAAAAAAACTGCTAAAGTGCAGCCACAATTTAGTAAAATAAAAGACATTTAAAATTTTAAATAGTACAGTAACAGTATAAATTTAGTATATAAGTATAGATTTCTAGGAAAACGGACGTTTTATCCAGGTGAAACCACTTTAAAGTTGATTTTTTTCGGGGCTAATAAATTACGTGATATCGGATCGATGCATAGACTCGTGTACTCGCCGATACCCGATCCAGCATTTTAGGCTGTATCGGAGGCATTTCCAATACTGGTATCGGTATCGGAAAACAACTCTAAACATAACATCACTAAACTGCACACTTCTTTTGCCTACATTTCTTCTTAGTGGCTGGTCAGGATGCAGAAAGAAAATCTTTTCACAGCAGGTTCAGTGATCACTGGTGAGTCCATCTTTCTCTGGATGGAGCGCTCACTTGCTGCTGTTGAGGAGGATGTTTTGTATTTTGCTTTTATGTCTTGATTTGTCACTTGCTGTGCAGCAAAAACAACAAGAATTTCAATTGGGCGAAAAAGGTGAATTTTATGGCATCTCAATTGCTGAGGATGGGATGCTCTTCTTTGCTGCTTCCCCAGTTTGTGGTTTAGGCTGATAAGACAGGTGTATTTTTTTTTTTTACATACAAATCTTACCTAGTGCAGATTTAAGTGACAACATTTTGAAACAAGTTGAATCTTACTGGAGGATATTGGCACTTGTTTGAAGAAATTCCACTTTCAAGTTGCAGTGGAAATAAATGAAAAGAATAAGATTCAGTGTTAAACAAATTTTTACAAGTTAAGGCAAGATTAAATGACTTGTTATAATGATGATGACGACGATGATGATGATTACATTTTTACAGTGTATGCCTGCTTGCTATTTCCAGTTTTAGCCACTTAAGATCAGGGTGAACTCTAAATGCCCTGAAGACAAGCAACAGCCAGCTGCCTATACCGCCCCGCCCACTCCCACCTGCCCTCAAGCCTGACCCCTCCTCTGTACATTAGTGATGATAATCCATCACTCTCCAAACTATCTGGCACAACATTCAAGCGTGCCATATCAAAAGCACAACTGGACTCTGTTAAGAGCTGGCAGCGGAGATTGTTCCATCTGAAAACCTGAGAGGAGGAATTTACCGAGCGCTGCCTCCCTGCAGCTGGATACATTTCATACTTATTTAGATGTAAGCCAATTCCTGTTAATGCTTGGGAGACGTCCAGTAAAATCACTCATCTAAAATTCATCATTACAGATAACTCGTCCAAACGTATGTCTTGGTTTGGATGCGAGTGTCTGGGTTCGTAGTCTGCGTGCCCAAGTTTTGGCCTTTGTTGCCGCAGCATTAGCAACCAGACCACGTTGGTTTCTGAGCCGCCGCATTAATCCACGTTCCATAAGGCTTGTACATTGTATGGTCTCTGTGTTTCCTAAGCACAAGAGTGAATGGAGCAGACAGGGGAGAAGACACTGAGGAAGAAGGATTCATGAATAATAATGCATACTGGGACCCTGAACACTGGGTATGAGACTTTATTGGTGTGGGATAAATCCATACTGTAAGCCTCATCTGTCGGGAGCCTTGGATTCCAAAGCCTTGCGTCGTCCCTAATAATTTATCTAGATCCAAAAGAGAGGAAAACATTAATCAGAAATGTGCCGCTGTCTGTCGGCCTTGGAAATGCTTTACTGCCAACAATCAGAGTGAAAGACCTGCAAAAACAAAACACACACACCAAAAAAAAAATACCCTGCAGAGACAGAAGACACCTCTCCTTCCATAGAAGTGTGGATGAAGGCAAACACCGAACAAAAGCAGCAAAGCATAATGTTTTTGTATTTCTCGATGCTTCAAATCATAATTGCAATATGCTGCTTCCTGATGAAACACAATCACCCCGCTTCTCGCTTATGGATGAATTGAAGATATGTTTTTCGCTCTCAAACTGATTGACTAAGCTTCTGATACAAAGGTTGCCAAAATAAATCAGCTAACCCTGAGTTTTACAGGTATTTCGAGGCTGTGAAGAGTTTCTTTATGTTTGCACTTTTGTTGACATTGAAGTAAAACGGACAGAATTTTGAGTCCCGATGCCCTATGAATGTAACCAAAAGCTTATTTTCCATGCTCAAGAGTTCAAGAATCAATGTGAATAGACCTCAACATTTATATGGCCAAATAAATTAGAGATTGTGGCTTCAAGAGCATTAAAAGTACTGCTAGCAAATCATTTGAACTAGAATTCACCTTCAGACTTAATGTCTTTCACCTTTATTTGCCCACGGAAGATTTTCTGCTCTTTTTCTTTTTCAGTAACATCCTGCTTCACATTCACAGTTGGGAGATGTACAGTACAATCATAATCTTCTGCTGATGACGGCTAAGCAGCTTCACTGGAGCAGCTGGGGGTTAAGTGTCTTGCTCAATGGCACTTCAGTGAAAGTTGTTGAAGGAAAAATTCACTCTCAGGTACTATTACACTCTTATCTGTCATCAAACTGTTTTGTCCAGTGCACTCCAGGAGTTATTTTGTGATTAAGTGTCATTTACTTTTTGTTTTACCCACTTTCACTTACAGTCAGTGATTTCCTACATTTTGAATGACTTTCAACAACCAAAGAGAACGGGCACAAGCTTGTTAACATTCAGCTGTGGGTTATATGTGTAGGTTGAGAGAG
Source organism: Centroberyx affinis (assembly GCF_046629955.1). Lineage (NCBI taxonomy): Eukaryota > Metazoa > Chordata > Actinopteri > Beryciformes > Berycidae > Centroberyx > Centroberyx affinis. The sequence continues at coordinate 138,624 of NW_027280627.1, read as the reverse complement.
CAATATAGCGATAGTTATAGCATAGTAAGACCAAGAGAGCAAGTGAGAGATGTACTCATTGCATTCTGGGTGCATTGCATTCTGGTCTATTGAGGCTACCGCCAGTAGAAATATTGGTCTCTGCCTCTTCTACAATGGATTTCTCCCTGTGTGATTGTTGAACCTCGGTGCAAAATGGCGGCTGAAAAACATCTGTCACTGGGGTGAGATAATTTTTCTTGTTTCCAAGTAAAACGGGACCAGAAATGCAAAGTACAGCAGGAATTTTCCTTTTGAACAGCTTTCTTTCACAACCTCGCTCGTCTAACTGTAAGGCTCCAGCACCTCCCTAAACACATCTAACACTTTTACACTGTTACTGTAAAAATGTCTCATATTCTGCAGATGTGGCACACAATCTCTGATTCAAGCTTCCTTGCGAGAAAAGATGTTCCGGCCATCATTTACATACACCTTTATACCTGCACAATACAAGTGTTGGGAGTACTGCTTTGTCTCCAGACTGGAGGCGGTGCAGGCAGCATCTGCAGCATGTGGTCCAGTCATTCAGGCGGAGGGACTGATGGATGCTGGGAGTGTTAATGATCCCAATATTGTGGGTGACCGGGGCACAGCTGGGAGACTGAGCGCAGTGAGGAAGCTGTTCTGGGGTCTGGCCAAGCACAGGTGACGGCTCCAACACACACCTCCAAGTTCCCCACCTCATTCGGTCTCAGATTATAGTGCGAGCGACCTCCTTCTCTCAGGCCTCTTTTCAAAGTCCCCACCATAAAACAGACCCTGACATGTAATCATTTACATTAGGAGCACCGGCGTATAGAATAACCACAACAAATATGGAAATAGAGCGCAGGTCAGTTGGCTATTATGCATACCTGAAGAGAAGGGGGAAAAAAAACACGTCATGACCCCCTCGGCCAGGAAGTTCACCCAGAGTCGCGGTGTGAGGTAAAGCGGGAGGAATTCTAATATGACATCTTGCACAGGCCTGCCTTCAAAAGCCAGCTTTTGACCCTCTTGACCCCCCCCACCACCAGATCACCCACTGGCCCCTGTCACAGCCAGCCGCCGTGATTTATGCAGCATCAAAATAATGTGAAGTGTGACGCCTCTGAGGGCCGGGGCTGATGTGTGTAACGGATACCCCCCCCCCCACCCTCCCACCCCCCACCTCAGAAGTTTCCCCCGGATCTCAGAGAGGCCATTAGTGTTGTTTTGAACTCTTACCCCAAACATGTTAAACGATACAGGCTTTCAGGAGGATGGTTCGGCTACGGCGGAGGTAGCGGCAGGACATCCTTCCCCCCGGACGGCCCGGGCTGCGTGTCTGCACTCGCGCCCAATCTTGACAGGCGGTGAAAGGAGCAGAATGGATATCCATTTTTAGTGGTTCACCGGCACATTCGTTTTGTTTGCCTCTGGCTGTTATTGGCTTGTGGACGTGTCAAATCTCCGAAGCTTTCAGTTTTTCGTGACCGTTTCACCTTGCACCTTAGTCCGGGAAAATCACGGGGCACATTCATGACACATTATTACGATCTATATGGTTGCATGGCTGAGCTTTAGAGATTCACGGAGTGGATGCAGTGTTTGATATCCTTTAAGTTCCTCATGCCAAACAATGTGTTGACAAGACACATACAGTACCTGCTTACTGACGGCCGTCAGTACCGAGGACCACAAGTTTTAGAAAACCTCTCAAAACCATGCAAAATTAATGAATAGCCCAGCAGAGATAACAGCGCTACATTTTTAATGCACCTTGTCACCAGTGGGGCTACCGCAGCATTCTCGAGAGACATCGATTAGCAGGAGATGGAGTGACAGATGACACCCCGGGGAGCAGCGTAAAAAGGGAGAGCGCTGTCGCGGCTGTTGTCCACTGAACACACTCATCGATATGTCATTAAACAATGACAGCGCCTCAGGCTGTTTAATGAAGTGTTTGCAATGTGATTTGATTCTTAATAGCAGAGGCATTAAGGAGTATCAGGTTCTTGCTATAGCTTCTGTATACTAAACAGCAATCCGTGCCAAAGCCTTATAATGCAGAATTACCAATACTATCAGATTGGATGGGGAAGATGCAGCCGGCGAAAGCACTGAGTAGGCAAGGCTGAGTACTATTCAGTGAGAAAAAGAGGACATTCTGCATAATTGATTCACTTTCAACTCCTATGATATTAATAAACGTGAGGCAGCATGTATTAGATGCTTGCCTGTTGGAAATAGAGGAAATAAACAATGCAGTGCTCACACACAACAAGGCTTGACTTGGTGCCAAGATTTCAAGGTCCGGGAAAGGGCGCTATGAACAATGGCAAGGGGTTTTTTTTGGAATGGGGATGTGTCAAGATAATGTTTGTGCTCCAGGAGCTAAAAGATTAGTTAGAAATTAATGTACAAAAAAGCTGGACACTGTGTGCCAGGTAAAGTAATGGCAAAGCAAAAACAAAGGAGTGGAATAAGGTGTTTCTTTGGAGATAAGAAACTGTTTAGCTAAAACTGCATGCGTGATTGTCTATGTTAATGAATGATGTGTGGTTTTCACGCTCCCTCATTAGCCCTTCTGTATGTGGCAGGAAAGACATTTGAACAATACGTTGGCCCAGATTCATTAAGATGATGTAACGGAAGGCAAAACCACCATGTCCAACGCTGAAGAGTTTAAATTATAATATATTCAGTATCAGCCCGTCATCCACTGCAGATACGATGGAGGTTCCTCCCTGAGCACAGCTACATAAAAACCTGTAAAACCTGCAATGAAATTCCTATTCTTTGCACATTTTACTTATTCAAATTACATGTTTTGTAAATTAATTCTTTATTTATAGGCCTAATGTATCCCACAGTTTATCCTAGCATTGAAAAGGTTCCTTAAAGAGCTGCTAAGTCACTAAAAGAATCTCATTTGCATGGGTTTGAGTGGAGAGTTTTAGTGTCACATGATGATCTACATGCTGTTTCAGAGGCTTTCCCACCTTGACAAGAACAAAATTGGATATTTGTAATTTTTGGCATTAAATGATCAAATTTAAAGACATTGAATATCGGTGCAAAATATGAGTGACCACTAGTTGAGCCCTATTTGATTAAGATTTTCTGTTAAAACGTGAATTGAGATCACATTGTGAATAATGCTTATCTCCGGTTGAGGATTTTGAGAAGACAAGTACACGCATGGCATGATCATACTTACTGTAAGCTGTATATTAGTTCGTGTCACTAGAGATTGCAAGGCAGGCAGACGGACTGTGAACATGCCACTTGGTGTATGATTAACTGGGGTTTCATTTTTGAGCGCCTCATCAAGACATGGATGCAGTTCATCAATTTCTGTAGGAAGAAGCTGACAGCGTAATTAACCGCTTCCTCTTGCTCTGCAAATAAACAATCATTACTACTGTGTACGTCTGGATGTACAGACAGTGTGCTTTGGCAAAAAAAAAAGAAATAAAAATAAGATTTGAGAAAGTTTTATTTAAACTTAACTCCCTCTTGAATTTCACTGTTCACATGATACCAGAACTGTCCAAACCTACTAAGTCCGGCTTAGTAATTGGTGCCAGCGTGGAAAAGGTCTGCTTGCTTTCACTCCAGCCACACAATTGTGCAACCGTCTTGCCTTCTGCCAAGTTACACAAAAGGGAAAACCTTAAGTAAGCATATTCTGTCTGGGTTGCCTGCGATAACTACACATGTTATCATCTGCAGTAGTAGCCGGGCATTTCTTTTCTAAAGCCCTTGTCTCTATTAGCAAACACTGACATGCTGCTCAACTCCGCGGCTCACCAACTGAATTATGTGTTTTCCTCAGTTTAATGATATTTGAGACCTCGGTGTCATAAATAACAATAAAAGAGACATTTTGTTACGCCGAGGTGTGAAGAATGAAACACCTCCTGGGGATTTTTTCACATGCACAATATAGACACATAATATACTGTATGCAGCAGCCATATATATACAGTAAATGTCGCTAGTGGTGGAGCCTGTAGAAACGACAGAGGCATTAAGTTAAAAGCTGTCAACCAGTTGCTTCCATAACATTGTCCAGTACCCACCCACTTAAACACATGTGAGCGTGGAGTGGCTGATAAATTTAGTACAATCCCGACTGTGTGGTTTTATCTGGGTTCTCTGAAACCTCAAACTCGCATTTCCAAAGCAATATGAGTTTGTGTAATGTAATTACGGCAGCTATTGGTTTAATGTGATGTGGCATTTGGTATAACAGACAGGAAATGGCCAGTACCACAAGACGAATAAAGGGATAATGGGAAAAAAGTATTATGAAAGCGTCCTGCTGCAATTACAACACATGCAAAAAATGTGATGGGAAATACAAGATTACTATTATGTACAGTATTGTTTCTGATGTGCCGCTCTCAGTAGAGCAGACTGAGAGTCTTTTTTTTTTTTTATTCGGGTGTTCTAGATAGTTAAATTAAATTGTAACTCGCTTAAAGTTTTGAAAGAAATTAATTGGTTTCATCCTAAAGTATAAATAATTGTGTCTGTGTGATTAGGGTGTTGTGAAATGAAAATGTGAATAAGTGCTTCTTCCTCTGTTGGCTCTTTTGATTGGCTGTCATGCCCATTTGAACACATAAAAACATCTAGAGAGGCACTTTGATTAAACAGAGACATTTTTTTTTTTTTTTTTTTTGATCAGACAATATTTGTGAAGCTGTTTGAATATTTTGAGTAGAATTTAGAGGCTATAGTTAACTGCTTACAGGAGGGAAGTCAAATTTGCATACCATAAGAAATTAACTCAGTCTCTCCCCGTCTCCCTAACCTGAAAACTCATGTCTTCAAACAATCCTTCATGTCCCCCTCTTCACCATGATTAATATTCATTCACACAAACTCTCCATTTGTTTCTTTCTTGTGTAAAAGAAAAAAAAAAAGTGATATATATTTTCAGGATGCTGTGTTTCGGACTGGCACTGGACTTTAAACCTGCTGATACTCCTCCCCACAATATAGACATATGCAGGACAAAGTAAAGATATAGCCAACTTTAATAGAATCTGTGGTAATAAAATCTGGGGTAGAATCTAATAGACTCTGTAGTAGAGCCCGCGGTAAAGATGGTGTGATGATGATGAGATGGTATGATGGTATGATGCTGCCCTCAAGCGCTCCTCGTAAACTCCTATTTGTGAGTTTGGAAGTCGTAAAAAACAACTTGCTGCACACTGAACTGCTGTTTGGGTGGAAATAATAACAAAATTAACTTTGTAACAAAAGTATTAATGTATGTAAGCCGTGTATGGCATGTAACTAATGTTTTAACTAATTCACTAGCCAAGTTATTGTGCAGTACAATCGTGGCAACTAAAATTAAACAAAGAGCAGAGGTGGATAGTAACTAAGTACAATTTACTCCAAGTACAATTTTGAGGTACTTGTACTTTACTTGAGTTTTACCATTTTATGCTACTTTATACTTCTATTCCACTACATTTCAGAGGGAAATATTGTACTTTTTACTCCACTACCTTTATTTGATAACTTAACTTACTAGTTGTAGTACTAGTGCAGATTCAGATTATTAATACAAAATATAATCAACTAATAAATTGTGATGTATTATTATAGATTACTGTAAGCTACCCAGCAGTATATAAAGTAGTGGAAATCAGCCCCACCTTTTCCAGCTGCAACATTAAAGTGATGCTTACACATTAATGCATCTATAATTATAATTCAATAATATAATATATACTGTATTATTCTGAAATGGGCCATTCTGCATAATGAGTACTTTTACTTTTGTTGCTTTTAGTATATTTTGGTGCGAATACTTTTGTACTTTTACTTAAGTAACATTTTGAATGCAGCATGCTAATTATTTGCATAGAATGCCAAACAATAACATCAAAAATTAAAATACACCACTTTTACCATCAATTGTTTTAACGTCTTCCATTCTCTAGGCCTCTTTTCTCTCAAGACAACTCGGATATCACAGAAAATAACTTTCCCAGTAGTATTTACCAGTTTATTGGGTCATTCATGCGCACTCAACCAGTTATTACAGTATTTCCGACAGAACTTGAAGGCAGCACAGTAGCTAACTGGACACTGATGTTAGCATAACTGACACTTGTTATCTTATTAGCTCTCATGCTAATAGTTAGTTCCCCATCCCCTCCATAGAGCCAGCTGGTATACTGGACTAGCAGAACAGCCAAGGATTTATTTTTTTTGTATCTTTTTTTATCTTTTTTATCAGTCTTGCTTGGCTCGCTGCCCGCCCACAGTCTCCTGGCCCGCTGGGAAAACTCCTGGTAGTCCAGATGGCCAATTCTGCCTATGGCTCTAACCTTTGCACTCCTTACTACTGGATGCTTGTAATGTAGAAATCTAGGAATTTAATCTTATTCTACTGTTACACCAATTAAGTTGCTCTGGATAAAAGTGTCCGCTAAATGCTTCGAATGTCAATATAGTGGGTATGAGTAGGAATGTGTAATTTCTCCTTTTTCTGAACACACCACATGCATGATTAAATGATATTTGAGACTGCCTTTGAAGGGCACTATCCATTTTCCAATATCCATTGCATCGAGCAGAGTACATCTGTTTGCTTTCAGCTACCACAAATTCCTGTTAAATCCACATTTTTGGTTTGAGTTGAGAGGGTGTTCTTTTAATCTGTGCCAGTGTTTGACATGGAGCAAAATAAAAGGGTCTTTTCAGATGGTCCATCACTCATGACTCACTCATGACTCTCTTCTCTACAAAATATTTTGTAGAGAACTGTTTATTTTTGGAGAGACATGTGGATGTTGTATGACTTAAATCGCCTTCTTTGAATAGTCAGTCTTCTATTCAGTCTTCCTCTTAGACAGACATGACTAAAGGCTCATCAGGCAGCACATTCATATCCTTCATCCTTCATCCTTCATCCTTTGACAAATGGCACTGATCACACTGCAAAAGGTCTCATTTGGCAATTTTGAGAATCTGGGTGATTGATTATAATGAGAGAGAAATTGCAAAACAAAGTTGCTACTCTTGATTGCAATCTCCTACACGCAATGAATTTTGATATAACCTTTGTACCAAATATAACTCGTGCCTGCCTTAGAGGTTGCCCCTGGGAAAATAAAGCACGCAAATAAATAAAAAAATCCTTTCACAAATGTTTTTCCAACTCCAGAGCCTTTCAAATGAAGTGAATGAACGCACTGTGCTGGCTACAGTGTGTAGTATGGCAACAACATTTGGTGAATGCATCTCAGCTGAGTCAGTGTTTTCCATTAACAACTCTTAAGAGAAGAGCAGAAGTTTGGGGGATTCAGTCCGGGTCACTGGCTTTGCGTGCATTGTCTTCCACACAGTTCGGCATAACAGCCGCTGATTGTTCAACTTCAGGCTTGTTTTCTCGACCTGGGAGTATCCTGACCAGTAACGCCTGCCTTCATTTTTTATAAGACTAATGGACTCCTACGCCGCCTCTCCCCTTGTCAATACTACCTTCCGTGCTTCCTGTCTTATTTATAGGCATGTATTGCCTCTGGTAATGCCCATTGTCTTCTCAGGAGAAGCACGCAAACAACATCACGTGAAAGTCAGCTCTAGGCCAATTACTCTCCTCTGTTCTCTGCAGGACTGATTCAGCTTTTCCACAGCGGGCAGCAGATCCCAGCCAGCCCAGTCACAGCCGCACAGCTCTTGGCTCTTCCCAGCGAAAACACCCACATGTGACCCAAAATGTCACAGGCCTGGCTTTTCACCATGGCTGACCATATAAAAGCACATTCAAGACTTGTAGGCTGACCTCAGCAAAGCTTTTAAAACACATGCAATGCAGATTTGGCATTGTATTTTTACTCGCGTTGGTCCAATACAAACTGGCTGGTTTCACAGTTGTTTTTTGTACATTTTTATATGTTTTTTTTATCAGCATTTTCTAAAAAGAGCATGTTTCCCATCTATTTCAATCCAATTAATCTTTAGCAAGGAATATTCCTCACTTTCTTTCTATGTGGTATTGATTCTTTTCTTGATTTATTTTGTTTTTGACTATTACTTCAGAGTGTGTCTATGGACCAGCCAGGCAGTCTTAATTCTTCTTTTAAGCACTGTATGAAAGGCCTTGCCTATTTTCCACAACAAACACAGCGGAAATGTTAATGCAGCTCCCTTTTCATTTCTTCTCCCTCGCCTTCTGTCGGCCTCCTACTTCCTCTCTTCCTTTTAAAGCATCCTCGAAGATTTCCTTGGACATTATCGCTCTTTTTGCTGCCATCTATCTCATGGGCTGTTTTGATATATGCTTCTCTATTCTCCTCCCAGAACCTGAGCGGGCCGAGGCTGTCTGCAGCCTTCTTGGACCAGCCTTGGTCTTCCTTTGTACTGGCTCCACACCCTGCTCCTCCTCATCAGGCATTCTCTGTGCGTCCGGGCCTGCCCTTGCTCTCCCTCGTTCCTTTAACCCTTCTAGCTCAGGTTCAGCAGCTATAAAGGAGGCGCACTTCAGCAGGGCCGGCTATCGATCCGTATCACACAGGACGCGCTGCTCTCTTTCACTCAGCAGCAAGGGCTTTTAAAACAGTTTGTGTTGGGGAGCCGAACACAGCAAGGTCATCAAAGCAGAATTGTCAAGGAAGGAGGCATGATATCTTGATTGTTGGGCATAGCTGTATGCAGCTGTGTGTGTGTGTGTGCATGTGTGTCTGTCTGCAAGAATGCCCACTTGTGTGTTTTCATGTGTATGTGCATGGTTAAGAGAAGAGGTGGGGGCAATCAATGCTCATGTTTTACAGCCTGGGAATGAGCATGATGTCTTAAAATGTAAACAATGAGCTCCATGCATGAAAAGTGAGAGGGATACGTTTACCCACAGTGAGAGAGTAACATGGAGGAGACAAGACTAGAAACAGGCAGGCAGTTTGACAAGTGAAAAGTGCTGTAAGGGTGAGGAGGTTTGGGAGGTCAGTGGGTGGGTGGACGTACATTTACCTTTCCAGAGTCATGCCAAGAAGTTTTCTGCTGTGAGTGAAGTTTGCATTTTCAGCTGAATTTTTTCCACAGTCACATAATCCTTTGCTGGTGGAGGAGCGTAATCTTCAAATTATTCGTCCACAACAACAACAACAACACGTAATCTGTTTTTCAGAGTTTGTGTACATTCCACAAAATTTAGTGACGCTGCGTTGTGTTTTTACCAAACTGTGATTCTGATCGTCTCGCCCCTATTCTTTATAAGAGTGCCATGAACTCTAGTTCACCTTTGTCAGCGCAACTTTTAGTGCGATTCAAAGACGTGCGGATTGAGGACACGGGGAAAATTGCTTTCCCCTTTATAGCAGCTGTTGCATGAGATACACATACAGTAGGTACAACAAGGAGAGGCGGCACTTAAAGACCACTATAAAACACGCCGCTCAATTCCAGACTCATTTTAATCAAATGGATTGACATGCATTGTTCAGAACTGTCCACATAGTTCAAAGAAACGGCATTTGGCTTTCAAGTTCAATTTCAGTCTTGGCGAGCGAAGAAAAATAGGCCGGCACCTATAAGCGCCGCACACTGTAGCGCCTATAGCTTTTGAGGGCGTAGCAATGTTGCACTTCCTGTAACATCTGCTAAATCCCATATTTTTTCTTGAGCCTGTGCAAAGTAATGACAGGGTTCTACCCAAGGTGAAGGACATACTAATTCACTCTGGCATTGCATTGTTTTGATGTAGAGATACCGGCAGCCAGAGGTGAGTGATGGAGCTGTCCGTTGGGAATGAGAGGAGGCCGGGCCCTCTGTCACAGCGGGACAGACAGATGGGGCATCATGGGAAACATGCCTGAGATCATAAAGGACTCTACGGGGCATAATGAGAGACTTTAGGGGGGTGGGGGTGGGGGTGGGGGGGGGGGTGGCGAGGGGATTCACAGGAAGGCATCATTTAACGGCTGTTAAAAACACTCCCAGTGAGTGAGTGATTTGGTGACTTCACTCTATCTGTGATCTCTCTATCTGTTACCCTGTTGCTCACTTCATAGGTTTCTGACAGACGTGCACTCGCAAAGACCTTCAGGCTGCCAGTAAGTAAAACAGGCTCCTTTTTGTCTTTGATTTGGGTAAATGACATCTTTACGAGGTTGCATCACAGACGGATGGTCCGGCATGGCACATCCATCACCGCGAGAGCAAAGGGGGGATTGAGTTTCCAGACTTTCACAGCATGTCTTGCTCTCTATCTGTAACACCCCTTTATGAGTCACCTTGTCAAAGTCTCTGAAGCCAGACAACCTTATTTTACTGTATGGACATGTCTTTGTTTTCCGTACTCACTGGAGAAGAAGATTTTCAAGGTCTAAGGTGAAAAAAGATAACACCGTCGAAAAAAGCCGATGTCTGGTGTTCCAAGTCAGCGGAAAAGCAGAAAAAGGCAAAACTAGACTGTATTTTTATACAACAGTGTCATAATCTGACACATATAATGTGACTCGCATGGCCTCTTATCTTGAATACACTTTTGACATTTTCATATAGACGTCCAGCATTTATCAAGATTAACACAGCATCCGCTCTGAAGTCCCGCAGAGAAGCTTAACTTCTCCTCACCATTCAGATTCCCATCTAGCTCGGCTGCTCCAAACGATAGACCTTTTCAAAGCGCTGCTGAAGAATTTTACTGCAGACTGGATTTCAGTGACAGGGCTCGCTGTCACATATTGATGCGATCATTATCAAATTAAGCATCTCTCTCTCGTGATGTATTAAAAAGCCATTGGAAATTCACACCACCCTAACAGGAGCAGAAGCCACAGGGCATTGCTCACCGCCTTCTGAACCCCTATCATTCTCTCTTCCATCTGCCTTTCGCATTACTGCCTCTCATGCTGAAGACTGGAAAGGTCATCCATGAAATGCTTAGTGTAGGATTATTCAGCTCGCCGTGCCCTCGGCCGAAATTGGAATTTACAGTACTCAGTCACTGCTCCTCAGTAGAAAATAGAATACAGCATTGTGTTGTGGATTTTACAATCAAGACTTGCCATTTTTCTTTTTCCGATTCAGCTACTGACACACAAGACGTTACGTCACCATTTATGCGCTTATGCAGAAACCTTGTTTGGATGATATGCAGAATGGGTTGAAGAGTGTGAACATGTCACTGGGGTTACCAAGCGGGCACCTCACCTTACACAACACATATTCTGAAAGTAAGGGGGAGCATGTACTGCTACAAGGCACTGTGTCACATTTTTACATTTTGCGTTTTAAATATTTAGAATATTCCTTGAAAAATTCCTTGAAAGTAAACATGCCGTCCCCCATGAATGATGCAGGCATCTTTTGGGCCAATCGGTAACAAGATGCATCATCCCTCCAAGTCTGATCAACCAGTGTTGAAGTAGTTATGGTCTTTCAAAATCAAATATGTGTAAAGCCTGACATCTAATGGTAAAAAGCATGCTACTGAAATTGTCATCTGCTATTGGCTGATCTTTGGTGCCAGGTGATGTCACCTTCTATAGAGTAAAACAGATAGTTTTTTAGTTTAATTATATACTATGAAAGGATTGCTGGATGTGTGTAGCAAGTTTCGTATCAATCAGACTTGTGGTGTAGGAATTAAGGCCTTTCAAAGTTTAAAATTTTGAACGCCGGGTCAATTAGTGTAATTTTTGTAGACACTAAAACAGAGCCCACATGCATCCTCTCTCCAAGTTTTGTCAAAATTGAACCTGTGCTGTCTGCGATATCACATTTACGTTTAAAATGTTGACCTTTAATTATAGTGCCCTCTTCAAGCCAATCAGTGCAATTCTTTAAACACCAGAACACTGTGCCAAAAAGCATTATCCCATCAAGTTTCATCAAAATCAGACCAGTAGTGCCTGAGATATTTTAAAGTTTTTGCATGCAAGTTTCATCAAAAGCCAACCAGCGGTGTTTGAAATATCACCTGAGAGATATCACTGACACGGCTTGATTCATACCCCCCCACCCACCACCACCCATTTCATTCCATGGGCAACAACATGGCACCAGTAGCAAAGGGTGCAAAGGTCAGAGCTCTAATGCCATGACAATATTCCAGGTTTCTCCAGAGTGAGAAGTGCTAGAAAAAGAGATAAGGGAATTGCGAGTGAAGGAGCGAGGTACACAAGAAAGGTTTTCCTTACTTCAAGATAAGAGCGTACCAGTGAGTAGAGGAAGGTGGAAGGTATGGGAGAGGTGATATGATTCAGAGGGGAGAGGGTGATAAAAGCCGCCGGAGCAGTCTTAGGGGTCCGGTGCCTTGCCCAGGTGCACGCTGGGAAAGTTGTCATCATCATCATGGCATCTCGTCTTGCTGTTCACGGGGCACGCACTGCAAAAACTGACAAACTTGTGAAGTCATTTTTATCTTGTATCCAGACTTATCAAGCTTATTTTAGGATTTATTTTTTTGTGAAATCATCTTACTGCACTGGCACATACTTTTACCTGTTTCAACAAATGGAGAATGTCACTTTTTTTTCTTTCTTTGTTATATGATGCTTTAAAGAAGTCATATTGGCATGTATGAAAGTGAAATTTATTGAAACCAGCAAGATTATCTGCCGGTTCAGTGAGATAATTTGACTGAAAATATAATGAAATAAGCTTGATAGGTCTGGAAACAAGATAAAATCACTGGACAGCTTTCCATTTTTTGCAGTATGTCTCTGTGATAGAGCGTTTTCCCCTCAGTGAATCCAAACAGTACATCAAAATGCCATGCCGCATCTTGCCACTTACCACTGTTGGACTCACTCGTCTCTGTCGCTCTGTGCAGGAGCTCGCTGCAGCTACAGGAGGCGTGACAAGGCTAATCTTTCATAAGTATTGATTCACTCTCAAAAATGCACTGTACTTGTGACACAGTGTATGCAAGATACTAAAGGGGGATCTTTATCCAATGAACAGCACTTTATTATTCCATAAAAAGTGAGATGTCGGCCTACCTGGCAGGGATGTTGTCAAGTCCACCGAGTCCAATTCAATTCCATTCCAAGAACAGGTCTAAAGGTATTCAAGACCAAGCCAAGACCGAAAATAGAGGAAATCAAGTCCTATTAAAGACCAGGACTTTCTAAAGGATCAACAAAGATGTAGATATATCTGCAAATCCACTCTGTACTATTCCTTCAACATCCACCTAATCAATGCATAGGATTGACTAATCAATGCACAGAAGTTAGAGGCTCATTACATACTTACATACATTCATTAGATACAAGTTTCTACAGGTGAAATCCCTTAAATCATTTGGAGTGCTGCAGAGAAAAGAAACTAAATATCAATAAAATGACACATTTTTACCCTTTTTTTTTTTACAAGGGGAAATTGAGTCAACAACCATAAATGGCCGAGATCAAGAAAGTCTGAGTCAAAATAGGAATGAGACCAAGACAAGTGTTGCAGTAGTTTCAGTGTTGTTTTGGATTGATGTTTAACCGTTAAGCCATTGTCTCCACTGAAAAAAGCACTTAATAAAGTAAAGTGAAGCAGAGAGACAGAAGGGGCGTTCTCACGTGAAACAACACAGTATCGCGTGCCGGAGTAATTACCGCCAAAGTGGGCACTCTACCTCCAAGTGCAACGCATTATCTCGCCTGTAAATGATTTATAAATATGCGACCCATTCGCCCCCGTGATTACAGCACAATGAAGAAGAAACCCCCCCCAGAAAAGTCGAGATAGAAACGCACACCTCTCCGGCTTCTGCCTGTGTATTTTTCTGCCAAATGGAGTAAGATGGACATGTTTAGCTCTCCGTCTTGACAGGTAGGATACAAGGCTGAACTCGGGGCTGTAAATGTACAAGAGAAGTCTGCACTGCAGGGATTTCTGCGATGATGGAGTAAGTGGCTTCTCTCGGCGGTAAAGCATACAGATCAGCCGTCCCTTAGACAATACTACCAGCTCTTGAGTGGAAAAGTTTTTTTTTTTTCACTCCCTTCCCCCCCACCACCACCCTCACCCCGACCCCCACGCCACCCCCTCCTCCTCTCCGGATAAAAACCCGATAAAAATAGCCACGTTTTACTCTTATTCATCCTAACAGGAGTGTTTTTTTTTCCTCTCTAACAACGAGGCCATTTCCCGCTACGGAATAATGCATTTCCTCTATATATTATTCTCGAAAATCTAAATGGACGTAAATGACTTTCAACAAAACACATTTTTGTTTTAAACTTTAAATCATCCATTCACTTTCCACCACATACCGTATGGCTGCAAATTTAATACAGCACCTCTCTCGGTAATGGAGGCTTGAGGAAGAATGTAATGCTCCATAGTTCATCTGTCTGACTCAATATACAGTATTTCACTCTGCACAGGGACAGAATATTTTAGTGTTTATAATAACATCAAACTATACAAGAAATCCATCTCTATAGTGGAGATCAGGCAAAATAAATGATGTGGATAAACATGCTGCTTTATGGGGAACGGGGCTATAACTTGTTTCAGTGTACATATGGGTCACAATTTACTTCAGATATGTATCTACTGTATGTGACAGAGCCGATATCTATCTGCTATGACAATGAAGCACAGTATGTGAGTAATCTCCTCTTGAGTGCCATAAATTACTGTTATTATTACGTTCAATTCAAACACTATTAAAAAATGATTTGAAACACAAACTGTGGTGCTAAATTAGCTGCAACAGAAGAGATACAAAGCTTGAGTTACACACTGTATTGTAAACAGACAATACAGAATGTACTTGACCAGATTGTGCATTTAGGCACTCAACATACAATATTTTTTAACATTTTATTTTTAATGTTATATTTGAGAACAATAAACAGAATACTTTAGAAAAATACTCTAGAAATTCACAACTCTAAAATGTTAATATGTGCACACTAAATGGTGAGTCAACTGAGTCACCATTTAAATTCCAAATTGAATAGATAAGTACTTTTTTTATAGGTTATAGTTTTTTGTTTTTTTTATGTTGTATCATGTTATTTTGATGATTGCTGGAGCAAATGTGTTGCAAGACACTTTTCTGTGAAAATTGACAATAAAGTATTACTTTATCTTATCTTATCTTATCTTATCTTATCTTAATACTGGATGCACACTTTCTTGTTCTCTCTTAAAGATTTGCAGTTGAGACAGTTTATTTTAGCACTAGGAGTTCAGATTTTTCAGAATCCGCTGCAGATGCCTCATGACCTGATCACATTCACCTTTAATACAAAGTAATCATAAGTCTCCCTATCTTTCCTCATTATTATGCATCTAATATAGCAATCCAGTGCAGAGCAAAGGCAAAATGACCCTGTTTGGAGCCCAAGAGGGTTAAACCAGAGGCCGCTGGATCGGTTTCATTTCAGTTTGCTTGGTTATGTATCTGCCGCATGTAAATCGCTCCACTGAACACCGCTCTCAGTCCTCGTTCCTCTCCCATCATCCTGGTAATAAAGACCCTGACTGCGCTCTCATAGGCCACCACGTCTTTATTGAGCCTTTATCGAACAGCCTGACGCGGGGAACTGTGTTTGGTCCGAGCCGTGGCTCTGCGCTGCCCCCAGGAAAACCTGCGTGTCCTTGTTTCGCTGCACAAAAGAGCAACCTTGATACAATCGGGTTAAGGTGAAGAATGAGGACATGCAGGATCTCCTTTCCTGTCCAGGCACTCAGGTGCGGCCCGGCGATTTGTTTTTGCCTTCACGGTCATTGTCCATCCATCTGTGAAAGCTGGCTGCAGCCGAGTCTGCGGAGCGAAACAAGCCTTAGACCACTCAGCGAGGCCGCAACACACTCTCTGTCAGCCCGAGGCCTTTTCCAGCCACTTGTCTGGGAATGCCATCAAAACAATGGAAGGATTCCTGATTCCTAACCGGTGTGGAGAGAGCTATTTGACGAAACATTTGAGGAATTTCTTTTTTTTTCTTCTTCAGGCATTTTTCCCTATTTTCTTTCCTTCCCCAGGTGGATCAGGCACCAGTATTATCCAAACCAACACCATAAAGACAGACAAATGCATATAGTCAGACTACATTTATTCTGAAATGCTAACAGTGTGGCACTTTCTGAACATTTGTACTGGAGGTTTTACCTCAAGGCCCAGAGAGAGCCCAGCTATCTGACATGTTATGTGTTCTTATTTCCACTATCTCACACGAAACTGGCCGACCCAGGCAGGATCAACCCAGATTGTAGGACAGGCAGGGGGAATGAAGCAGAATTGACAGCAGAGACCCCGTTTTTACCTCTTGCAGAGAGAGCCGTATTGATTGGCAGCACTGCTCACGATAGTACATTTGGAGAAGCTTTTCTATCACAGCGCAGATGGGGAAAAAAAAAAAAAAAAAAAAAAAAGATAATCCTAACAGCAGCCTCACAAGCTGTGCTGAACACATCCTTCTTAAACCTGCAGGAGCTGCCCCCTTTAGTTCCAGTGGCAGCGCTGGGAGAATGGTAAAGTGCACCAGAATGTGACAGCCACTCACAATCGGACACGCTTAAGGACAGGTGCAATGCCGGCGACAAGGTTATCAACATCTCGCGCAGATTGCCGCCAGCACTTTGCCTCCCTAAAAGGCCGCCTCGCTGACCTTGCGCTGACCACAATCCGAGGGGGTTTTACGCGATCAGAAACGAGGAAGCCGGCTAATGGGCGCTGCACAGTGGTGAGATGTCTCCTTGTCACACTTCATCTAGACTGATGCGTCAGGATTGTTTCACCGCTCAGGCCGGGCAATTACTGTCCAATTCCAATCTACTCCTCAGCGCCACTGTAATGAAAAATAATTAAGAGGCTGAAAATGAGTTTTCTCATGAAATGGTTTCGGTGGTTGGACACAATCGCACTTGGCAGATGGCTACGCGAGTGTGTTTTAATACAGCAAAGATAGTTAATCATGTACAAGGTGCATTCAGCAAGAAACTTTTAATGCCACTCCTGTCAGCGAGAGAGAAAGCAAACAGCAGATGTATTGTTAGCCTGAATGTTTAATCGGCAAGCGTCCATCTGTAATGCCGCGGTAAGAAAAGGCTAAGTCAGGATGCTGTCAAGTCAAGTCAGGTTTATTTATAGAGCGTTTTTAACAAGCGGGTTTGTCACAAAGTGCTTTACAGAAAACAAGGAGCCACAAAAAACGGATAGACACAAGGATGATAAAAACAAGACTCTTAACAAGTACAACACACACACTCAAAGAAACGGGGCCAGAGCTTGAGTGTGTGTGTGTGTATGTGTGTGTAATATTTCTTCATTTCCATATTCATGTTCCCTGTCCTCACTTCTTCAAAGGGCTATTTCAGGGTTCCGATTTGAGTTTAGGGTTAAGATTAGAATTAGGACTAGGTTTAGGGTAAGGGTTAAAGTGATCATCTGCAAGATTTTTGTTTTTCTTGATTTTAGCGACACCATTGGTGATAAGCAGTCATTGCTTTGGTGTTTTGCACTCAATGTAGGCACTATATACCGCAACTAATAAACAATAATGAAAGCATCATCCCTTCTCATCTTGGAGTGCTTTTCACCTTTGAAATGCCGATGCCGATGTTCTAGTTTTGGCTTGGAGACGGTCGCTTTCCTTTTTAGCACGCTTGCCTTCCTCTGAGCGATTAATCTGTTTCTCTCTCATTGGATTTTCTGTTGATGCAGTTTAAGTTTCTGTAGGTGGCGCTCTTTTCTTTTGTCTGTTCAGCCATGGTGGCTATCACTGCTCATGCTAACTACCCAGTTCTTCTTCTGTTTACTCCAAGAGGTAAATGTAAATGCTTTCATGAACTGGGTATAGGTGGAATCACTATTGTATGGTATTAATCAGCAGTAGAAAGAAGCAAAATGGACATTTATTTATATGAAAAGTTGCATCTTATTCCTTTAATGTTAAGGTTGGTTTAGTGTTAGGACTTGGGTATAGGCTTATGGTTAGATTAGGATTAGATACATGTAGTGGTGAGGGTTAAGGTTAGGGATAGAGGTGAGGAAGTGAATGTACTCAATGGAAGTTCCTCACAAGTATAGTAAGACCAATGTGTGTGTGTGTGTGTGCGCGTGTGTGTGTGTGTGTGGGTGGGTGTGATTGTGCACGTCTTTCATAGAGTATCACCAATCTCAGGCAGCTGTCATGTCATACACAGGGATGAAAGCCAAGGGAATTTCACAAAATCCTGTTTTAGCTGCCAGAGTGAAAAAAAAAAAAAATCATTGGCATGACTGATGGCTTAATGTGATTTTTTTGCCGTCATCATGGTTCAAATGTGTCATTATGATTTTCTGCACATTTGTTGGGGAGAATAAATTTGACTTTTGGGGCAGCGTTTGCTGTAGTTCATTTGTTGCGTGGTGATAAAACACAGAGGTAAAGTAATAAAACACAGTGATAAAAACCGAATGATGAAACAAAATGTGCAGGTGAGATTAACCAAAAAACAGGGGGGTTGTAAAAGGCATCTCACTTCGAAACAAACAAAAACTGCCCATATACATCTTTTTTATCACTTTTAATACTGTGAGACCACATTACCTTTACTTTGCTATAAGTGATAGAAAGAGTTAAAGACTTAGATCTTTTGCGTGCAACAAAAAATACATCAATCAATAGTAGTAATTATTTCATAGCTACAATTATAGACAATTATAGACAATTATTCAAAAAACTAAACTGAAAGGAAAGGAATTATTTGTGTTCCAACCACTGAAACCACTTTGACTCACAATTTAATTATACAATGCAGCTGAATGGAGGCTCAAGCTATTGGGAGGACAGGCATGTTGACTGAAATATTTCCACTCACAGTGTCCAGTCTTACCATGTAATCACTGACAGACACTTCAATGCTAAATCTGTAACACCTGCAATGGAAGGTTTTGATTCTTTGCATGTTTTAAACCTAAAAGAAGCTAAAATAATTTGGTTTCAGCCCACAGTTGCTGTTTCAGAGACTTCAGAGGGATAACTTTGGGTTTAAAGAAATTGCACTGGTCCTATTCATGGGATAGGCTCCATTATCATGAAGTATTCATCAAGTGTAAGCATTGAGTCCGTAGTTCGTCTGGTTCCTTTCGGATCAAAAGGCCAGGTCAGAGGTTCGATATCAAGTTTTCATGAAGTCTGAGGCTGTTTTGATTCCGATGGTCCGTTAAATTTTTGATAATACACTGTAAAACCAGACAGTCCATAATAAGTGTTGACTTCTGGTCATCATCCCACATCCACAGCTTTTCTCCTTAAACTCGGTCTACCAGAAACAACCTACAAGTGTCATAATTTAGTTCAGAAGTCAGAGGTTTAACACAGAATTGAAAATAAACTCACATTTCAGGTCTGAGGCATTTAGCTGCTGCAGTTACCCAGAGCGACTTACAATGAGTGCCATATAGCAGAATAATCATCTCAGACAACCATCAAAGAAATAAAGATAAGAGTTAAGGAGAGCAGTAGAAGGCTTTTGTTAATGAGAGCAAAAAAGAGCGACTCAAAGAGACAAATGTGGGACTCGTACTTCTTGTAGAGACGAGTTTTCAGCCTACAAAGGAAGACACAGAGTGTGCTGTTCTGACATCTGGGTAGGGCAGATGTGCGAGTTTCATTCTCACCTGTAGAATGATGTATTATGGGTATTTAAAGCTAGTACGGAATCTCAAAATTAGTTAATAGCTTTTCCAGCCATTCATTAAGAGATCTAGTTTTGTGTAGGCTAAATAGGCCATAGACTGAAGAAGACCTAATTGAGAAATTTCATCATTTTCGATCTAATGGCTTGACTCTGTCCCCATCCATCTTAATCTTTCATGTATATCGGGGCACTGCAGCATTCCAGCGATACCCTTGCAAATGGCGAAGTGTAAGTACATGAGCCGTTCTATCGCAAAGAAAACAGTGGAAATCTGCATGTTCATCAATTACCATAAAACTGCAGCTTGGCAGCCTTTCAGAAAATGTTCAGACCTACTTCTTTGGAACATAAACACGTCTGAATAATGCCTCTGTTTTATGCTTTGGACACCAGAGCGAGAATGGATGAAGCTGCTGCTGCTGCTCGCCGTATTCAAAGGGAATAAGACCAGTGAATTTGTAATATGTTCTAGGACAGTTCGGACCACATTAGGAAGTGTTCATCTCTGTCCCCGATCGCTAAAAACAAGAGCGAGGATTTGTCCTTTAATCGGTTATGTCACACAGATGGGCAGCTCCATAGAGAACAAATTGGACAGGATGGTAAAGGTGACTGGGACGTTACCAACGATAACTTTCCAAGGATACGAGTCATTTTGTGTTTTTTTTTCAAAGAAAAATCAGTCTCCTATTCATGTCAGTGGAGCAGTTCCAAGCTGTGCATAAGTTCTGTATGAAATCACAGATTAAAGTCTTGCTTCTCTGGTTTCAGCCTTTTGGAGCGAGCTGTTCATGGTCATAAATATTGGCTGAGCTGTCCTGTGCCATAACAAAAACATATGTGAACACTCAATTTGAACGGTATTCCCCCTGAAGTACACAGTGAGGGGATATGTTTTTAGCTGTAATTAAATATGGAGTCTTGTACAAACACAAACAAAAATTTACTTATTTTCTATCTAGAGCATATGTGCTGGTTGGGAGAAGCATTTCATTTCATTTCTTTTTTCATCCGGTTTGGAGAGGCATTTCTTGTTTTTTTATTTCATATCATCTGCTTTTTGCAGATTGGAGTTTTAGTTGCACAAACATTTCTTAGAATTAGAGCGGCTCTGGAGGCAGAAACAGTCTCACTGGTTGAGTTTAATGTCAATGGGCGGAGCCAAAGAACCACAGTTTTTCAGAGCGCAAGTTACTGGAAAATTTGAATAGCAAAGAAGGAACTCAAAATATAAATCAAAAATAGGTCAAAAGTCAAATGACAATGGCATTTATGACAATGGCATTCATGATGTTGGAATGTCAGCAGCTAGCTAACTAGCTTACCTAGATAGCTATAGTCTAGTACGGCTAGTTTGAACTTGAAAAGTCAGCTAGGCTAACTAGACTAGATATGCTAGATTTCATTTTTTCAGTAAGTAGCGAGAGCGGTAGTCTTCATAGTATTAGCTGTCTCTGACCTCTCGCCTTTTCCCCTGCGCTTTAGTATTGCCAACTATCTTCCAAGGAATGTAGCTATTGGCTGCACAAAAAGTCACTAGGTGTTGCCAGATTATGCTAATCTGCATATGAATGCATTTGCATTGTGTATGGGAAGTGATGTGATCATCCGACGACCTCTTTGGATTAGTTAAGCAAGTGGCGCAAAAAAAAGTAGCCAGTAACCAATTTGTCGCTTTTGGGGTCTGAAAAGTCACTGATAGGGCTGAGCTTCTGTCTAACGTTACTTAGCCAGAAACACTGCTCTGCCCATCAAGGTTTAACTCGACCAATAAGACTATTCTGCTTCCACAGCAGCTCTGCCTTAGAGAAATGCTTGTGCAACTAAAATTCCAATCTGATTTATCTTTTGGTGTTTCAGTATTTCTGCTGGTTTCAGAGCAATCAAATAATATTTAACCTCCTTTCTGGACAGTGACAGGATTCACTCAGAATGACCTCTAACCAATGAGCCAAACTATCTTTGAAAAAATACAATCTTAAGGGGAATCAGTGTTGTGAATCACTTCCTCTATCTTTGTCTCTTAATCGTTCTCTGTGCCAGAAAGAGGTCAAATAATGTTTGTTGTTTGTTATTTATGGGAAATAACATCAGTTAGTTGCGTGTAAGATAAAAGCTGAATTTCCATCCAGTTAGTTGATTTCTTCTAATGATGTAAATAGCTTTCCTTGGTAATGAGAGCTTACCCTGATACAGCATTAGGGACGAGATGCTGCACTGTGAGCATCAGTAGCAAGTGCTGATTGCTGATGTTGATTTTTGAAAAGAATACCTTGGCTTTATTGGCTCTGCAATGAAGCCTAAATTGCCTTTAAACTAATAACATTAGGCTTGAGTACCTCGTTCACACACAGAAACTCACAAAAAAAAACGGGGACACAAGCCCTGCGGGCAGAGCGGTTTGTCTGCCGGCTGACTGGGTATCAGGCAAAGGAAATATTACGTCTTCTTCCCATCTGTCACACCCTCGACATCTCTCCTTGAGATAAATGGACACCTCAACCTGAGAGAGAGTAAGTCGTCCGCGGCTCTCAGCGGACGCCGACCACGAGAGAAACAGGAAGCAGTCTGCTGACAGACAACGACAGCCTCATCACTTCTCATCCCCGCTCTCTCCCCGCTGCCCACAGGTGAAGATGTAATGGCCCCTTCCTTGAAATGGCACACAATAACCCGCCATTGAGGGAGCGAGCCTGTTTGTTGTAGCCACTTGCGGGACAGCCAGTGTTTGAAGTATTTTGTCATTTCATTGGCTCCGCAGCGGCTCGGCATGCCAGACGTAAATACTGTATCGGCCGAGAATTCAAGATAATGCTGTCTCCAAAACAGTTAAGCGGCAAAGAATGTGTGCCTTTATATGATACAAATCCGCACCATATGTGTTTATGTTTGAGAGAAAGGTTGGTCTGCTTTACTTCGGAAAGCAGTAATCAGTCAGGAAGCCCACGCTCGGCACAGAGAAGAAAATCCATCCCCGAGCTGCTGGGTCAATGCTTCCTCTGCTTCCACCAAATCAGCAGAATAGTGCTCGATGCCTCATTCTGGACATAATGCGGAGAGGTCAAGGTTCACCCAAACCTGTGTGTGGCCGCCTATCTGCTGTCTGGCCAGGAATTAACCCTGTTTGACTCTAACATACAAAACCTCCTGCTCCTTGACAGGCTTTGTGCATCGACACAGTAGTCTAGTGCAGGGGTGTAGTGCCAGAAGTTTTGAGGGGGCACACAAGTTCCCACAAACACACAAACACAATGCAAATCAGTAGAGAACATAAATATTAATACCAAAAGTCCATCTTAACAAGTCATTTAGTCTCATATTCAGCCTTCAGACCTTATTTTTCTTAAACCAAGAGAAAAGTTCAGCCAGTGAGGTGAGATAACTCCACTTGTTTCCAATGCAGTTTCACTTCTTTCAGGTATTTTCTAGAAATGAGGCAGAATAAGGCAGATCACTGCACTACTATCAGGAAAATGACACTTGATTCTACAAAATTCTTGAAACAAGTTGATTTGTATTGGGAACAAGTGAAATTATCTAACCCTATTGGCAGATATGTTAACTTATTTTAAGAAAATTCAGATTTTAGGAGCCAATAATTTGACTAAATGACGTGTTAAGATGAAGGTTTTTTGCAGTGTGTAGTTATCACCAGCTTAGTGATTCCTGCAAATGCATCTATCTCTGGTAGTGTTTAAAATAAAATCTTGAGGAAAGGGAGGGTGGTGTAAGGTATGATTTATGTATTTATTTTATGTCTGAGTGATGTAGATAACGGTATCAGATATCTGAGGCAGAACATGCCACCTCCAGTTTGAATTTGCAGTTGCCACAGCTCCACAGTCATTACTTTCGGTCTTATTAATATGTCTGACTTCATTTGATGGATTCATTATGCAATGTAATTGAATGTAATGCCACTTGGGACAGTTGACCTAAAGCGGATGCATATCCACAGCACACATCAAGCTTGATTTGAATCATTTTAATTGAAAACACACCCGTCTCTTCTATTCTTTCCAACCTGAGTCACCACACACAGGTTGTACAACAGCATGTTTTGTGTGCTACATGTGAATTTAGTGGTGGATTCATGCTTCCCAGAAGGACAGATGTGATATTTCCATTTGCGTTACAGCAAGCGTTGTACTTCAAAAAGCTCACAAAGGGAAATTGCTTTGACGTTAGTTAGTTGTTTCCTTGTTTTATTGTCGGACGTATTTATCCATCTGGAAAAAGGTTTCCTGTGATTTCACAGCAAAATGAGCCAACGTTCAACACATTTTTTGCTGCTGTTGTTTTACTTTGTCAGTGTTGTTGCTTCACAGTACAGAAATTTCATAGAAATCTACCTGTAATTAAACCATTGACTGTTCATTTTCAGTGTTGCAAATGTCCTAGTAGGAGCAATAAAGTTATAGCTGTTGCTCAATTCATTAATCGCACCAACAGTGATTTTTAATTGATCACTGCAGGTGAAGATTTTAGAGCCACAGAGAAAAGCTCTTTGTATGACTTTGTTGTACAGATATCTCATCTCACGCTCACTAAACCCTCAAATTGCTTGGGAGAGGATTGATCATTTGCAATGATGGAAGTGTATCGTGTGTGTGGCACATGGAAATATGTCTTTAAACTTCCGCGGTATTTCATCATAACTAAAGTGCATTTTATAACTGTTATTCTCCCTTCTCTGCAGGGAGCGGGTTCTGCTTCATTAATTATTAAGCCAAATTCCGTGCAGCTACAAGTCAAGTCACTATTTCTGCCTGGCTGAAGCCCACCTGCCCTGTAATTAATAAAGACCTGCCATTTAGTACAGCACTCCATCTTGATCTTTGATTTCCCTGTCAGAAACTATTAAAGCACCCCCTGGTCTTCGCCACAGACTCGGCATGGGGCCGCGTCTGAATTGAATCAACCAGATTTCATTGGCATATTAAAAAGAAACCCAACGCGCGGCTCAGAACAATGGAGGAGACTGAAGGAATTTTGAAGGCTTGGACAACCACATGCAGCGCTCTAGTTCTTAAACATCACGCTCGATTTTTCTCTCCCGATAAATATTATACAGTTAGACATATTTCATCCTGATAAGTTGAACCACTTCATTTCAATATTTGGCCGTCTGAAGGTATAATGTTGAAATCCAGAGAAAGAAACCTTGTACAATTGCTCCCCATTAGTAAATGCTGGGCATAAATTGATTTACTTTCATAGTAAAACAAAGTGCTGAACAAAGAAATTCTGAATCCATCCTATTGAAAGCCATTACTTTTCCAACTACCCATAATTCATTTATGCTATGATGAAAGGGTTGACTCTAAGTTATTGGCACCATAAGTGCATGTAATTAAAAATCAACATGTAATACTGCTCTATACGGAACATCATTTAGAATATTGATTGTAAAAATTATATATACCGAACTATAACCGCAACATGCAACAATTTCAAAGATTTTACTTAGTTACAGTTCATTTAAGAAAATCATTCCATTGAAAGAAATTCTTGGTAAATGAGAAAAACTCACTGACAGGGATGTAAACAAATTTGTGCACAAGATTTGAGAGAAATAAACTTTTTCGTGGATGGGATTTTTTATTTTAGCTAATGAAACAAAACTTTTGGTCCAGTATATATATTCAGCATAAACTTATTATATCTTCAAATGATTTGGGAAGAAAATAACACTGATACAGCCTTGGCAGTGGATAATTCATGAATATCACAGCATATGGCCCACCTGAAGTCAATTGGCATGCCATAAAGAATGCCTGTCCATCAGAAAATACCTGCCGATTTAGCACTAAAAGCTCCTCATGGGGTCTTTGTTGTTGACTTAGAGTGCATTTCAAAGCCAGGCTCCATACATCAATATTTTGCACCGTATATTTTGCTCTCCGGTGTGTGTGTGTGTGCTCGCCGGCTATTGGATGGATGACATCATTACCGCTGGCCTTCGGTGCCGCGCCGCAGCCTCTCCCCGCGTGTTTACCTTCACATCTTCACACCGACGGCCATCGCATTTCTCCTGCCTCTGATCCGCTAGCCAAGAGCCCTCACTTTGTTGCTACTCAAGTCTTTTTCCCCTTTTTTTTTTTTTTTCTGCTTCTTTTTTTCAGAGCAGTTACCAACTCTTTTGTTGGCCGTTTTGATATGTTTATTTACTGTGCGGATGGCTTTGATCCACGCCGGGGCATGGAGAGTGCTGTCGGGGGGGGGGGGGGGGGGGGGGGGGGGGGGGAATGTCCCCCTGGAGGAAAATGCTTGTGAGCAGGCTGCCATGTCCACTAAGGGTGAGGAGAGACAGCTGAGGGGGCCGGGGGCTGATGCAGAGCAGGTTGTGTCTCTCTCCGGGGCCGAACAGTGTGCCGCTGTAACACACTGAGGCTAAAGCCTTGTCACCTACACACTGACTGACCACATCAGAGGCAGCTGTGTGAGGTCCAGGCTGCAGTGTTTACCCGCACCAAGCCTATACAGACCGAAAAAAAAAACCAGTCAAACAGTCAAAATGCTGCAGTTAAAGTGATTCAGAATATCTAGGGTTGGACTGGGTTTTTTTGGGGGCTTTTATTAAATCTCGGCTGTCGTCCAGTAAATGTCGTCCACCTCCGATATGATGGAGGTTCCTCCGTGACCACAGCTACAAAACAACAGTCTGTAAAACCTGCAGTGAAACTTTATTTTCTTTGCACATTTTATTTTTTCATTTAATTGTTCATTTATGTTTGTTGTAAATGTTTTTAATTCTTCTTTTAAAGGCCCAATGTATCAGAGTTTCCCCTACCATTGAACAGGTGCAGCTGCCTTAACTGCTAACCCTAAAATAATTTCATTATAGTCTGGGTTTCAGTGCAAAGTTTTAATGTCCAATGATGGTCTAAATGCTGATTCAGAGGCTTTTCCACCCTGACAAGAATACAATTCTAGCAGAAACACTGAGTACTTGTAATTCTTGGGCATAAACATGATCGAATTTAAAGATACTGAGTATCAGCTCACAAAATCTCGCCTTCAAAAACACATATTGCTCAAATGATACAAATAATATCCATGAAGGGCAAAACAATATAGTGTTTATAGGGTTTGCAAGAGGACAGTGGTAACACATCCTTTCCCTGTATTCAACTTTTTTTTAAATTTGCTCTGGTGCGCTTCTCTAGAGATCACCTGTCAATCAAACAGTGTGGGCGGGACTGTTACGTCTCTTTCCTGGGATTTTCTGTTGATGCAGTTTGAGTTTCTGTAGGTGGCGCTCTTTTCTCTGCTTGCTCAGCCATGGTGGCTATCCCTGCTCATGCTAACTACCCAGTTCTTCTTCTATTCATTCTAAACAAGCCACTGGAAATGTAAAGCGCATCACTTCCTGTGCCCATCACCAGGTGTTTAGAATGGCAAATGTAAAAGCTTTTATGAACTGTTTATGGGTTGAATCGCCATAGTGGAATATCAATCGGCAATAGAGCGTAGCAAAATGGACATTTATTTATTTGAAAATGTCGCACATTATCACTTTAATTGCATTTGATTGGTAGAACAGTAATGATTCAATGCAGGTTTTTGCTACACCGGCAGTCTCTGTGTTTGTTATTACTCTCACTAATGGCCTAATCTGGTTTATTTCAACAACTGAGCTTCTGCACAGCGCAGCACAATACACGCACACCGGTGCATTGCCTGTCCTGCCCTCATAGTAAACACATGTACACTGAGGAGGTGTTTAATGAATTTTTCATCCCAATCAGATGCTAATCTGTAAAGCTCTGCTGAACTGCTGAGACAAGCTTTGCCTTTATCTGTGATACACGCAGCATTCAGGCCGGTATAGAAAAAAAAAAACCCTGATGGCATGTTGACCTGGAGGGAAACATGACACGCATCGACATGCAGTTGGTTAGCGACTGAGTCCAGCAATCAACTATGTGGCTTTGTAATTGCTATTGATTGAAGAGCTGTGCACACACACACACACACACACACACACACACACACACACACACATATATATATACAGACATACACACACACGGCTTTGTGAGTCTGCCTCCGCCAATTAGGAGGTCATGGGAGGAAGCCATAGTGCAGAAGCCACTTTTATCAGTTAGTGGACATTCTAATCTTCAAAGTCTGCTCTAATGGGACGATCCTGAGCTTGGCTAATGTTAGGCAATACTTCATCAATTTCCAAAAGCTGTCTGACCAGTGCCTCCAGAGCTCAACTTTGATCATAAAAAATGCATATAAATCACACAGATTTCTCTTTTCATTTTTATTATCACAGCACAAGTTGTACGCTGACACCAATTCCAGATTAATCATCTTAAAAACTCATTTTCATCCGGGCTTTAATCCAAACAAATAAAAGCAGAACCATGGGGATGATTTATTTCAAAAGATGCAGGAGGGGGGGAGGCGGGGTTGTTTGTTGAATTTAAAGTGTATTTCACACAGTTATCAGGCCCGATACATAATACAATAGTTTCTGCAAACATAAAAGCTCATGTCTTGCTAAAAGAACTGGACATGGCAACATGGGTGCATGACGCAGGTTCTGAGAGAAACTCGGTTGCAATAAGGTTAGGCCGGGTTTTACACAGCGCCAGAGCCCAGATCAAAGGCAACTTGTATCATAAATAATAACAGTCAAACGCTGGTCCTGCCGCCTGGCTCGGTGATAAGCGTGTATACAGACTGAACCATCTTGTTAAAGCAGATTGCCTTTGGATGTTCCACAGCCCTATGTCTCCATCCCAGCAGACACAAAGGGCTAAACAGGGAGATAACACACTGAATAACACCATAGTCTGACTTCCGCTGTGCACAATATCATGCTGCTCTCCAGACAGTCTGGGTAGGACTCTTTAGTAGTCTGTTCAAAAGCCCCTTTACCACTCGAGTTCAACACACACGTTTCAGAACCACCTAATAATATCTTCATCATAGTTTGAGGCAGGGAGCTCAGTGTATTTTTCCCGTTGAAGAGGTTTTTTTTTTTTCTTCATTTATAACACTCCACAGCCAATCAGCCCGTTTCCTCTCTTGTGCGTTGAAATCACAAAGCTTCAGTGGATCACGCATCCTTTGACATTTACGTAACAATTTAGCGGATTCTTGTTATGCATTTATTCATCAATTCATTCATTTAACTGCTCATGAATACAAATGCGATGGGTGACCCGTCATATCAGACCTTAGTCCTTTATGGGTAATTTTGCCACTGAGGTTGATGCGACGCTTCCTCATGCATATACATCGCTCCAAGTAAGAAAATAAGGAGGGAGGGACGCCACAGGAAAGCGGTGCCGTGGAATTAAAGAGACAGCTTTCTTCCACTTGTTAGGATTCAGACTGCAATGTCCAGTGTTTAGTGGCAGTTTAGGAGGTGGGCATGCCGCTGAGAGAAGGTGGATGTACTGTGACACCATCTTCCTGTGTAGTTCAGTGTTAATTACGCTGATGGGTGGGTAGTGGGTGTAGTCTGAGTGGTCACAGAAAAAAAAAGGTGGATAATACTTCTTAGCAGAGCCACACTTCTGCATCACAGAATGAACCAGTTCCTGAGCTGGCAGTGGTATTTAAAGCAACAATCCATGACATTTTTATATAAATGAATTTCAATTTTGCTGCTCTCTATCACCCGTTTATATTGGGAATATCAGGACTTCTCCTTTAATATTTATTCATCAGAGAAGGGTTTTGCTGAGCTTGCATATATTCTTTTCCGCTGGGCAGAAACGTTTAGCTATGTTTCCACTGTTAGGTATGTTTCCAACCAACTCCCAAGCAAATTTTTAAGTAATAATCAGTGACATTTTCATATAAATGAATGTCCATTTTGCTACCATTCATCGGCTGTTGATATAACACTGATTCAACCTATAGCCTATGGATGGATGGATTCAATGGATGATGGATGGATGATTTAATGTGGTGGCATTTAGCCCCTGTATGGACATTGCCTGGCTTGTGTGTAATCGGCTAGTGTTGCCAACTGCAGCTCTCCTCATCATCACCCCTGCTCTGCTTTTGTAGCATTAGTTTGAACAGTGTTTGCTTATACTGGCAGAGGAAGCCAAACACGACCCACTTGAGGCCTTTATATAGTTGCAAAGCATAAACAATTCATCCTCTTTTTGCTCAGCGGAGACACATATGTGGGGGATGCAAAGTTTTTAGGAAACTCATTTCATGCCTATTGTTTACCTAATCAGAAATTCTAATTGCTTAGGGGGGTAATTAATTTATGTAAAAGTAACGGGAGTATTGTGTACCCCCATGTCATGCTGTTTGTATACCCCCATGAAATATTCATACTATGACAAGGCAGTTTGGCAACTACTACTTTGCTCGTTATGAATTTGTTTGGTCTCAAGTCTCTCGACGCTGTCACCATCAATTACCCAGACATGGAACGTGAAATAACGTCAAAGGCGCACGTCAACCTCTGCTAAACAACCCAGAGAGTTCATGCAACAGGAGATTCGTAGGAAATGCGGTGCTGAACTTTGATATAAACAAATGAGCGAGACAGACGGAACATCCTCCAGCCGCCTCCAGTGAGAGAGTCTCTGTGCCACGTGGCAAACAGTCACATTCACCATATGCAGAGTTTTATTCCAAGATGAGGCATTACCCTTTTGAAAAAATAAGTGGAATTATCTTCCAAAAGATTGCTGGCACTAAAGTAAACCACATTTTGGGTTGCCAGTGAAATCATTAGTTATCTTAAGACATTTGCTCACAAAATAGTTCATTTTGCAGGTAGTAGAATTATCTGC
Organism: Centroberyx affinis; assembly: GCF_046629955.1. Classification (NCBI taxonomy): domain Eukaryota; kingdom Metazoa; phylum Chordata; class Actinopteri; order Beryciformes; family Berycidae; genus Centroberyx; species Centroberyx affinis. The sequence continues at coordinate 108,250 of NW_027280627.1, read as the reverse complement.
ATTTTTTAAAACTTTCACTTGATGAAATTCAGGTAGCATTTTTTTTCCCCACAATAGATATATTTTGGAATGAACTCATTATTTTCATACACAGTTTATTCAGTTGTGGTAAATTGCTAAAATTCAATCCTCTGTGTGAAAGTTGCAGCCATTCAAGTTTCGTCAGCAATAAATTGGAATCAGATTAGAATAATGTAGTAGATTATACTGTTAATAAACATTCTATAATAAAGTTGTGACTTTCACTGATGTCATTATTTCAGCTGTATGTGAAACATGTTTCTCTCAGTGACTTCAGTTCCTGGAACAATTTGAACAACTTGAATAATTTCTCAGAACACTAGCAACTGCTAGTGTTCTGAGAAATTATTCAAGGTTTTTATTTGGCTCTAAAAGTTAGAATTGAATACTTTATGGGTAGAGATAGTTATAGTTCTCTGTTCAGTTTTTAACCCTGGATAAAGGCTGTTAATTCCTCTGCAGGCATAACAGTGATCTCTGACAGCCAGCACTTACTGCATACAAAAGTTTCCATGAGTAACTAAATGGAAGGGAAAAAAGTAGATAATAAAAAGACAAAATAGGAATTAAATGGCAAAGCTAATCTTTTCCTAGTATCATAGTTGTTTGGGATGGGATGGTCGCTGTCCAGATGTGACCTCCCCGGACCCCCTGGCATCCTCCGACACACGAGCCTCCCAGCAGGTGTGTGTTTTGCTTTGTGGCGTCATCGCCGCCGCTGACCAGCCTCCTCTATAAATAAAACCCGTCGAACCTCAGACCAAAGTGCCACGCCACCCGGAGCATGTGATCGCTGTTGTCCCCCCCACCCCACCCACCCACCCCACCCCGGTCCAGTTTTCCACGTACCATCCTCCTCCCTCCCTCCCTCCTCCTTTTTCAGGCTATAAAACAAGGTACAGTTGAGAGCGCTATGCAAAAGATCTTTATTAATATGAAAATTAAATCTGTGATGACATTGCGTGTGACTTTAAATTCAACTCACAGCGCCTAGAGGAAGGGCAATGTTCTGCAGACTCAGGGAGATGAACGTTTTAGAAGAAAAAAAAAAAAAAAAAAAAAAAAAAGGTCATATAAATAATGGTGGAATCACACAGTGAAATGGGTATTATGCAAAACTGTCATGATTCATGCAACACATACGACTTGAAACGCGGAATCCTCGCGGTCAGTTTTTGTTTTCAAATCCCGATAAGACAAAATACCCTCTGAGCGAACTTAAAGCACCCATGCATTTGCTCTTGGGGTGTTTACTCACTTCCTATTTGAAGCCTGTCCCTCGTTGTTGGGAGACAAATGTCACCTCCCTCCCTCCTTGCCTGCAACGCTGTCTAGTTGCTGACAGATGTCTCGTATTCATGAATATTCTGTGCACCGCCAGGCCCGACGCTGCCGACGCAGCTTTGATCTTCATTTCAAAAGAAAGTTCTGTCTGTGCCACTGCCAGAGACTTTGTGTGACTCGCAGTGCATTCGCTGTTGTAACCTGTTTGTTTGAGAGCGGTAATAGAACGGCGGCTCGTCAGGGTTGACAGTCCGAGGCGTTAAAGGGCCGGTCTCCAAATCAGGACATGGTGAGAGGGACTTATTTGCCGATTACGATCCATTTAGCACGGCTGGCAGCCCCCCCCCAGATAAACACTGTGTCTTTGATTTCCAAAGGCGTCACTGCTGTATCAAGGATTCTGCTCAGGTGTAATCACGATATTGCATTTATACAGCATACTAGGGTTTGACCTGTACGGGTTTTTGAAGGCCAATACCCATACTGATACAGTATTTTTAGACTAAAGTCACTGAAAGGCAATATATTGTACTAATATTCAATATCTTTGACGACTATTCAGTTTCTTTAAATTTGACCTTGTTCATGCAAAAATCCTGTGCAAAATGCTCTGAAACAGCATTTAGATCATCACTGGACACTAAAACTCTCCAATGAAACCCAGACTGATGAAATTCTTTTAGGGTTAGCAGCTCTTTAAGGCTGTAAATGAAGAATTAGAACAACAACAATTAAATGAATAAGATAAATGTGAAAATAAAATAAAATTTCACTGCAGGTTTTACAGACTTTTTTCATGTAGCTGTGGTCAGGGAGGAACCTCCATCATACCTGAGGTGGACGACACTGACTGGCCAATATTGGATCAAATATTGGATATTAGATATTGGATATTGGCAGTGGTGGAAGAAGTACTGAGATCTTTTACTTAAGTAAAAGTAGCAATACAACAATGTAAAGATACTCCATTACAAGTAAAAGTCCTGCATTCAAAATCTTACTTAAGTAAAAGTACATAAGTATTGGCAACAAAATGTACTTAGAGTATCAAAGTAAACTTACTCATTGTGCAAACTGTCCCCATTTAGAGAGTTATATTTTTCATAAATTATTGGAATATTAATGCTGATTTATTGACATACATGTACATGTAAGCAGCATTTTAAAGTTGTCAACGTGAAGCTAATCTTAACAATTTAGCTATACTTTTGGGTAGTCTAATCTATAACAATGCTATTTTATAGTTATTTTATAAAGATGATCAAATGTTTTAAATATAAAATATTGATCTGAAAAGTAACTAGTAACTATAGCTGTGAAATAAATGTAATGGAGTAAAAAGTACAATAGTTTCCTTTTAAAATGTATAAGTACAAAGTAGCATAAAATGGAAATACTCAAGTAAAGTACAAGTACCTCAAAATTGTACTTAAGTACAGTACTTGAGTAAATGTACTTAGTTACTTTCCACCACTGGCTATTGGATACTGGGCCACAATCGGCCCGATATGTGAGCAAACCAATGTATCATCTGACCCTGGTGCATACTTTTCTGTATGCACTGGTTCTTCATACAGTCGCATTTCATTGCTTAAAATCTAAAACATATTCAGCGTCCTCACTGCTGCGTTGTCCACTGGCATGCATAACACTACCGTGAGATACGATTTACTGTGAGAAAATAAGGATTGTAAGTACACTAGCCTCAACCAAGGCTCTCCACAGCAAGGTATTCATGCAGGTGAACGGTTTCGAGAAGAAAAAAAAAAGAACCCTCATTCACACAATGTTATGAGAGTCTGGCTAAAACAAAGAGACGCCACCATCTGCAGTCTGCCAGCGTAGTTACAGCGCTGCCCCTCTTGACCTCGGTGAAAACCCATCGGGCTCCATTCACTGCCTGGCCTTTTCAGCGCCCATGCTCTTGCATTGCCAGTAATGATATTGGTTTCTCTCAACACGCCTTTTGAGTGGTGGCCGGGTCTCAGGACTCTTTTGTTGCATGGCCTGGATGGAGAAGTATCTCTTTTCCAGTCTCCAGCCATACACACAGAGAGAGAGAGAGAGAGAGAGAGAGAGAGGGAGAGGGGGAGAGAGAGAGAGAGAGAGAGAGAGGGAGAGAGAGAGAGCAGAGCCCCCTGTAGACTCGACCGTTCTCTTTATAGCCCACTGCAGCTCCTGTTCCTCCAGAGACGGGCGCAGTGGGCTTGCTCTTTCTACCAGATGATTAATCTTCTCATTATCTGACATCACACTTAAAGCAGCACTCTACTACCAAACAGGATGCTGCTGCTGCTGGTGCTGCTGCTGTGCTAAAAATCACGGATTTCTGAGTGGAAGGAGCATCTGGGAATTTTGCGAACATGAACGTGTTTTGCTTAACTAAGCCCCAGTTGATTTAGAGAGCATTGTATTTCATCCATCCGCGTATAATGGAAAAAAATAAATAATGAAAATCATATGCAGCCTTTCAGCACCAAGCAGGCAATGCTGAAATAAGATTTCTCCGCTCTTTCATTTGCTGCTGATATCCTATTGAGCGGTGCTGAGGTGTCATTTGACACAGATGCAAAATGGAAAGCCATAACTGACAGAGGGCTTGTCTTAAACAGTTTTTTTTTCTATTATCAGCTTTTACAGTATAGGGATTCCTTGGTCAAGTAGCCAGCAGATGTCCAAGTGGATTCAACGGATGTCTAAGCTGATGCTTCTTATCCCTTCCTCTGACTGGCAACCAGGAGTGTGAGAGTACAGCGGTTCAGAAAGCACTGGAGAGAACTATGAACAGCCGTCTCCATGATCCAAATGTTGTTTTATGCATGGTTTATGTATTTATAGTTTAGTTTAAAATAAAACCGGTTAGCTTTTATGGTGTTGTGGTCGACTTTTGGCATGGTTTTGAGCCAGTCATGACACAATATTCAAACCTCCGTCTACTTTTGCTGTACTCCAGGTACATGCACACACACACAGAGCCTACAGTGTGTTCAGTGATTTTTTTTTTATAACATTTTTGTATAATATAATATTGAAATAAGCAGGATATTCATGGTAAAAGTACCATGCTTCAAAAACGACAATCTGCCACCTAGCAACTGATAATTTAATCACTACTGGATTAATGCAATAATATTTGTTAATGCAATAAATTATGAGATAATCTAATAACATTGCATTATTACATGGACCAGCAATTTTTACTCTACAGTATGAGGGGATTATGACTTCATAATATGAAGCGTGTAACATATTTTTAACTGGTGATGTAATCAATGTAATAATTTGCGTTGTTCTTGTTATTCTTTGTTACACTGTCAGTCAATATTATTTATTACATCATCAGATAAAAATATGTTACGCCCCTTATGAAGTCACCAGTTATTGTAATGATGTTATTCTATTACATTATCCAGAACAGGATGTAATGTAATAAATCTATTTATTACATGAACAGGTTTTATTACCTCTTTAACCCATTTAGAGGGACATTTTATTACATTTTGACAAGTTATTACCTTATCTGACAGGTATGGCATTATAAGTTGCTGCATGCCATATATCTTCTTGCATGCAACACCATTCACATGCGTTCACTGCTAAATACCAAATGTATGAGGTGTTGATAATGTGCAGATATCTGCTGCGAAGAACAGGAATTTGTTTCACAAAGGTTTGGGTATGCTACTTAGTTTAAGAATTCACATTTCTTAATCCAGAAGAATAAAGACAGACCAAACATCTTTCAGCTAGTGAACTTTTTTCTTCACCATTTTTGGTTTATACAATTAGAAACCAGAATTTTGGTCTTCATATGAATACTGAATATAGATGTAAGAATAGAAAAAACAAATTTGCTATCTTTGAAGCCTAGTTCCACCCGGTGTATGCAGCAATAGGCTTCAGCCTTCTGTGACCCTGAAAAGAAATAAGCGGCTATAGAAAATTAATAGAGAGAATTTATAGAATCTTATGTCAGCATGGTTAACTGACATTCACTGGAATTTCAACAAGTCAGATTCATATCAAGCTGTCATCCTTTTCATGTGTTCCCAATTGATTTTCTATGGAGCCGTCCATGCAATAGTCCATATAGGAAGAACTGGGGCAAACTCCTCCCCCTTGTTCCTGGCAATGGGAGACAATGTTGGCAAACACAGACCAAACTGTCCTACGGCAAAAGAATAGCATATCTAAACACTGGAATTCAGTGGTACACCCATTTAATGAAATGCCTATTATGCAGGTGATGTATATATAGATATGGAGAGAGAGTATATAAATGTATACATCCTCAGAGACAGAGAGAGAAAGGGAGAGAGAGCAAGAGAGAGAGACAGAGAGAGAGGGAGGGAGAGAGAGAGAGAGAGAGAGAGAAAGAGCCTCCAGCCATCCTGCTGAGTTTGGATTAGAAAGATGTTTTCAGAGAATTGCAGCACCCGAGGGTAGATCAAGTGCTTTTAGCTAAAGAGATCCCTTCAACTTCTGTGTTTTAGAGAAGGCTATTTGTAAATCTCTACAAAAGTTTGTTTTTCAGAATATGACAATGTGTGATGTACATTGCCAGTTTATCTGCGACAGTGAGCGCACAAAGAAAGAGGAAGCAGGATCCAAGGCGTTGAGTCAACCTGTAGCTATTGTGCAAAGAGTGTGAGCAAGCTGCCTTTCTGAGGTGAAAGCCCTCAACACTGTAGTTTTCCACTGTTGTGTCATGTTTGAATTAATGGGTCGTAATTCTCTGGCTGTGCCGTGTCATTCGCTGGCTCATGAGACGCACTCTGGGTCCAGCAGTCAGTGTTCTCACTTGGGAGCGACAGATTTTACCTCCTAAACCTAACCCTCACAGAATAAATCTCTACCAATAAAAAAGCATAAACCATTCTGTAAATATAGCAGCTTTATTTCCAATGCATAAACATGAGAATGTGGGTGAGGAGCACTAACAACCGGGTCCATAGAGTTCAAACAGAGGAGCAAGAAGGAGGGGTGAATGGCAAGGAGGGAGGGCATTCCCATTAATGAAGCCAACTGCAGGGATATGGAAGAACCAGCTAAATTCCACAGGGGAAATGCTGGACCGCATGAGCAAATACTAGAATTAAAGTTGAGTTATGAAGATTGATTATTGCATATGTTTTTAATAAAGGCCACGTCTTAAAGTTCATGATGAAAGTTCAGGAGGAGAGATTCTCTTATTCTATTAATCTACTTAGCTCACAGTGGTGCAAACTTTTATGCACAGTTCTCCAAACCACTTTTGCTCCACAGGAGGAATGTTGGTCACATCCAATCATCCACTTATCCAATCATTGTGCTTCCTGTTTGGGTACATCACCAACTGCGCACCTCTCCACCTCAGTTTGCTCGCTTTTCACATCCCGCCACCTCCCCATTTTCCTCCCAAGGCACATCAATATCAGTCCCACTTTCTTCTCCAGGAATATAAACTCCAGTGGGTGTTTCAGCACAACCTTGAACCACATTCGAAGGCTGACTTCACTGTGCTGTGTCAGCATTACATTTCACAATACCTTACTGCCAGGGGTGGAAACAGTATGAAAATATCCTTCTCAACTACTGTTACTAGGCTGTAATTTTTCTTAGGTATAAGTAAAAGGTAATGTCATTTTACTTAAGTAGAAGAAAAATGACTGGTGTAATTTAATTACTTAATTACTATAATTACTTAAAGGGAAATGCCGCCCATTGTCAGTAGCAAAACACGTCTTCCGCTTCCCTTCAGGGAGTACTGTGATCAAAGGCAACAAGTTTGAATCAGTTTTAGAGCAGAATTTCCAGGCACTGCTGGGTCACATGACCAGCTCACATACTTCAGATGCTAATTTGGCATGCCACCTTTACAGTACAATACAATGTCAATGAGAGTATGGATCTAAGACCTGAATCCATCAATCTGAAAACAAAGTGAGAGCTTGAGTGTCTCCTACTGTTTCTTTTGCTACTAGCTATCCAACTAGCCAACTAGCTAGACAACAACCACGCAAACCAATAATACTGTAGCTGAATGGATGTTAACTAGTAGGCCTATCATTAAATTTGAGCATTTAATGTTACAGTAAGTTAACCTAACATTTCCTTCAAATCCTTGTGCAGGTTTGATGTAACGTTAGATGTAATTTACAATTGCCTAGTTTCTGGTGCAATGCTTATGGAGAGACTTCAAAAAATTGTACTTTATAATGGATGCAATTTAAAATGTAGTGTACCGTAAGCACAGTACATTAGTCGAAATATACTTTGGGAAAAGCTGTACACAAAAAGCTACTCAATTACAGTAACAAGAATAAATGCAATTCATTACTTCCTCTCTTGCTGGCTGCATGTTGTTCTCACACTTACTCCAGTCGTTAACATGAGAATCTTGAGCTAGATAATTGGAAGTTAAAAATGGATCAGTAATATTATAGGTGTCACTCATGCTAGCAGGCCCACACTGTGGCTTAATGCCGGGGTGTGTCTCCAGTCTGAAGCCCACAGGCTCTGTGTCTGCCAGCATGACAGACAGCCATGCGATGATCAAACCAATTCATAAGAGCACTTAAATCAGACAGAGGACGGTGCTTCCTTCTTTCTACCAGAGTGTGTTCAACTGACTTCTTAAACTCTGTTGCATAAGCATTATCTATAAGCTGTCGTTTTGTAACAGGGTGACAGCCAGGCACTTACATTTGCAGCTTGGGCATTTAGCGGATGCTTTTACTCAGCGTGACTTAGAATGAGTGCAACAATAAAATAACCTTGAATTACACCATGGACCATGAACCTGCCTAAATGTCAGCTGTGTTTGTTCATTTGTGAAAAAAAAACATTAAAACCACATATCACATAATAAGAAATAATTTAATAAGGAAGAAATTGGTGCACAGTTTGCTTGACCCTTCACCCTCTATTTAATAGCAGGCTATACGCAGAGTTTCCTCCCTGAAAGCATGATAAAATTGTTCCCAGAGTAAAGTAGAAAAAAAATGACAAGCTCTTGGACATAAGCTTCAAATATGAAGCATTATATAATTAGGCTTGGCAGAACCCCAGCCTTCAGAGCGAAGGATGATGCTGACTAATTGAGCAGACAGATTAGCGGTGGTCTGACATGGCCAAAGAGAACTAAAGAAGGAATGAGGTGCCACCCGTTGGAAGACAGCTGCCTGGCAGAGACCATTAAAGGAAAAATCCACTCTGGGACACTATTACACTGTTGTATCATCAATCTGTGATGTCCAATGCATGCAGGAGTTATTTTGTGATGAAGTGTTGTAATTTGCTTTTTTTTTGGTGAACCCACTCTCCCTCAAACTGCCTGTTCATTGCCTTTCATGTCTGATGAAGAGCATGATGGCTTGAAACATCACAATATAGCCGGTAATTGGTAAATAGATGTGGAAATGGGAGTAGTACAGTGGGCGGACTCTACTTTTTATTTTTTATATTCTATAGGGAGCCATCGATTCCTATGGTTTCACTGTGTAGGCAGGATTTCCACCCATGTAGCCACATTTGAAGACAGGTAGGCTGCTTTACATATCACAAGAACAGATTTGGTGCTTTGAATATATTCCTTGTTTTCAATCCACTTTCCCGGGAAAATCTCTGTACATGAAACAATCCAACGCTTCCCCCGGAAATATTTTATTCAGCGAGTTCACATACCTGCACAGGACACATCGCTTCCCTAAAACAATTTAAAAGCGGCAATTTCAGAAGCAGGGATTGCATGAATAATCGAGAATATGCTAATGTTGTGCCAGGGAATGAGGGGGGGGGGGGGGGGGGGTTATGTTGTTTTTATCCACACTGGTTTCCTTCGCTGTTCAAGTGCTTATGCAACTGCTGCTGGCTGTTTGTGCTTTGCCAGAGGGGCTCGGCTTTGAAACGCCCAATGAAGATCTTCTACTGACAGGATGACTGGAAGAGCGACATCTGTTGCACAGCACACATGACCATATTCATAGGCGTGTTAAAGGGAATACATTATGCAGCTTGCATGTCTAGGTTAGGGCCCCTTTACGAAATCCACCGTGACTCCCGCTCCCGCTCTCCTGTTCCTACTCATTAATCTAATGAATAGCAAGCAGCTACAATCAATGATGTGGTCGTTAGGGATGAGGAGAACAGGAATAGGCACGCTGTGATATATCAACACCGAGACCTGATTGACAGCAGCACAGCCATCAATATCATGGGTAATAATGTTGATCGGCTCTTAATGAAGATATCCAGGGTGAGAAGAGCGCTTAATGCTGTGCAGCGGAGTCTTTTCAGACAGAATTACTAATATTGGAACAACTGGGGGGATTTATGATCTTTGTTCATGGATAAATAATTTGTCATGTAGGCCCATACTGTATGTGTTGGTAAGTCTCAAAATCACATTGGTCACACTCCGAGCATTTTCCATTTTCACCATCTATTATTAACCATTTTTCTGAATTGCTTTTCAAGTCCTGATTTACAGGCAGACAGTGTGAAAATAAATATCTGGGGCAATAAATATCTTAGGCATTTTTTTTTCTTTGCCTTCATCCCGGTGCACCCAGATGCCCCTATATAATGGTTTCAATGCAACACATTAAGGTAGTGAAGTTAGATCAGCCCGCTTAGATGCCGCATCACGTTCTGAATCATTTATAGATGAGCTGTTTGTCTCATCACAGACAGCAAACCATTTCAGCATGCCAGGATCTGCTGGGAGGAGAAATGTTTTGCAACAGAAAAGAATGACAGTTATACACTATCGGAATATTTGAAGAGTTTCAATCCAAAAGGACATATCCTCCATTTAAAAAAACAAAAAAAAAAAAACATGAAGCCAACTCTGACAAAATAATTGCTGGCATCAAAGTAAAGCACATTATGAGTTACAGTTTAAGTTATGAGTCATCTTAAAACAAAATAGTTCTGCTTTTGATTATCGTATAATCTGTAGTTCTGAAATTGAGGGAAAGATTTCAGGTAGCAAAAGTTTCCAAAGTGGATATATAGCATTATGGAATTACACCCTTCATTCATAGAGTTGAATGGTAATTTCAGACATACTGTGTTAAGAGTTGATTTACAGTATAAACAACTGTCTCATTGATTCCTTTTACCTTTGAGATTGCCTACAAAACTGCTGAAACACAGCAGCAAGGCTGGTTTGTTCCTCATCTCCTGTGAGATCATTTCACTTATTCCACTGCAAATTAAATTGATTCAATAATTTTCTTGAATCATGTCATTTTCTTGATGGATTGGCTGAGTTGGTTTAGCTAAACTGTATTGGAAACTAGTGGATTTATGCCGACCCATTGGCAGAATGTTTCACTTGGTTTAAGAAAAATACGATTTTAAGACTTAATATGAGACTAAATGACTTTCATTTCAGCCATTTAGCTGAAACGTAAGTAATTATTAAGATGGACCTTTTTTGCAGGTTTTTGTAGCTTTATGTAATAATCTCTATTCAAGTATAAGAGTGTTTTTACAGTCCATGATTGTGTTGTGGTCTTTTAAGAAATAGCCCCGACTGAGCATTACAGTTCATATTTTCTATCAAGTTTTACTTTGCTCATCGTTAGCTACAGCACATTAGGTACTGCTAAATTAGTTATTTCACAAAAATCTATTCATACCAGAAATTCATCACTCTATATATATTGTGCCCAAAAGACTTCCAGTAACCTGAATGTGTGGATGGTGGATCTTAACTCATGAAAACATGAAAAGAATGGCTCTGCATGGTGCAAGGCAGAGTGCTTATATCCAGTGATTGTTAACATGCCTTATGCATAACATTTCACCTAATGGTACTTGTAGAGTATTATTACTTCACACCTATAGACTCTTCCCACTCATACATGCAGAAAAATCCTTTATGCCTGTCCCTTATATACACTCAGAGAATTAGGTGCAGATGAAAACATTTCTTTATCTTATTAGAGCTGTCTGCATCATTCAAATTCAAAATCATTCCTGCATTAATTCATCAGCAATGTGGAGCCATCATTGAACCTGAGTGAGGATGAGGAATAGCAGTGGTTTAGTAATGAATAGAGCAATTGTGAGGATTTTAATGGCTGTCATGGCTTATGCAACTCATATTGAGGACAGGGGTGAGGAAAAGGTCAGACCTACTGAGTTGCCCAGGTGATCCAAAAATCTGTGCAGTGCAGATATGCCGTCTCCAGGTAATTGTGAAGTCAGATGGAGTGAAAAATGGGGAACTTTTTCTTTATTTTTTTTTTCGTGGTGAAATACTTTTGAGCGTTTTTTTTTTTTTTTTTTTTTTTTTCTCACGGCATGTTCCACCACAACAAGCATTCAGATAGTGGTTATCCAAAACCAGGTTGCAGGGTTGTCATTGGGATGGGAGGTGGAAAGACAGGAGCTACCTCTTATCCTGTACTTCTCTGCAGTCGGAGCTACCAGAGAGGCTTAATAATATCCCAGAGGCACAGATGAAACACTTTCTCCACAGTGGCTGTTTACTGAAGAGTGTGTTTGAAGTTGAGCTCAAGATGTCTTCATTTCTCTACCAGAGGAATGTTCCAAGGGGAAAAATTGTAATTCAGATAGGGAGCGAGGAGAAGAAAAAAAAAGAAGGGGGAACACAGACAAGACAGAATCCAAGCGGTGTTTTCTGCTCGTGTGCTACATATAATTCAAGACAGGATATTGCAAGTAGACTCATCTGCCGCTTCAAAGTTGTTCTTTCATATTTTCATGGTGAGATATCTTAAAAATCTACTAAACTGCATCGAACATGGGCTTAGAAACCCTTCAAATTAAGACATGCCTGCTGTTGGCACCAGCAGGACCATTATTTATTCATATCACTCAGCCTGCTCTTGCAGGACCGCAGTACAAAAATCCTACATTTTGGAAGTGAAATGAATGTCCAGTCCATTCCAGCAGTCTCTCTAGATGTTTGCTGTTGATGCCAAACAACAAAAGGATTATTGATCTGTGTTTGCACAGAAAAAAACCATTTCAACTTTTCAGTTTAAAAAAAACGGAATAAAAACTGACGTGTGAACTAATCTCCCTGATCCTCTTTGGAAAATACACACCGACTGAAAAGTTTCAAGATAAAAACTAGGAAAACAATACATTCCTGAAGACTGCCTTTTATTGAATGCAGCAGATCAAAAAGCGATGCTACACTATGTGAGCATCCGCACCTCATGCAGCTCCATCCTTTTATGTAGACATCATGTTTGTCTGTCTGAGCCACAGAAGGAGGTCATCTATAGGGGAAGTAGAGCTGTATTATAGGCAGCAAAATGTTGCTATGTAATACACATAATATGGACTGACCATTGGTGGACTGACCGCACCCATTGCCCCACTTCTCACAATACAGACACATGTATAACAAAGTGTTTTATCTGAGACATAGCCTGATTTTTTTTAGAATCTTTAAAATGAAGTTGGCGTTTTACATTTTAATTCAAAACATCACTTTTACCATCAGTTGGTTCCCATGCTCTCTATTCATAAACGTCACATCTCTGCAACTTGGGGATCACATAAGATCCCGACTTACCCTGTCGTATTTACCCCCCTTGTTTATATCGTTCATGCACGCTCACTTTGTAATTAATTCTGATGTTTCCGACAGTCCTTGAAGGCAGCATAATAGCGAGAATACCAGCTATGCGGCAACATTACTGTATGCTGCTGCGCGCTGATGTTAGCAGAACTGACGCATGTCGTACTGTCAGTTCTAGTGCGAACAAATAAATTAATCAGTTTGTGGCGTTTGGCCACATCTGCCCCAGGTGACTGGTTTCACTTCGATTTTCAGCTCCACTTTTGCATTTTGGCTCCTTCTTTTTTCTCCTCCTGCTTTTCCATGTTCGTTTTTGTTAGGTGGAGTGAGTCGCAGTTTATGCACAACACGATCAGCCTGTCACTGTCAGCTCAGGGGATGAAAGGTAGAACGTACTAAAGTAAAGGCGGGGGAGAAAGATGGACTCGTGAGATATGATGAACTTATGACCCCCCCCCCCCACACACACACACACACACACCTACACTCACACCTCTACTTAGCCAGCGGGCCGCTCTACAGCAGGACCACCAAACAGACTTTTGCATCGGTGTTGCTGGACTCGCGGCCGGCCCGCAGGTCGACCGGCCCACCGGGAAACCTCCCACCACTCCAGATGGCCGGCCCGCCCCTGGGCCTGACTAATTACAGTATCTGCTGTTTGCACATACTTTAAAAGGGCATTGATTTTCATGATAATCTATTACTGCTGGACATTCTGAACAGTTCAATTGAAATTACGCTGAGATGTTAAGGATGACGACATTGGCAAGATTATAACTCTAAAATGTGCAACGGAGCATATTTTTAATCAAATCCTGGGCCAGACAGTAATTCGATTCATTTTAAAATAAATACTAGTTAGTAAAATATGCTATTTAATACAAGAAATTACCATGTTTATCATTAGGCCGTTAAGGTTTTTAGGAACATAATTTACAAAAACAAGTATTTGACCAAATTTCAATTTTCAAGATTCTTTTCAAAAATAAGCTTTTGATTTAATAAACGTCTCTCGCTCCATTGATTGATTATCAGGACTGCTCCTGAAGTTTTCACTCAAATAACCATTAATTAAGATGGGCATCAAAGCGACAAAGCATGCTGCACTTGCTATCTCTCAAGGTATTGAATTTGATCAGGATTGTGCTGCAGCGAAGGGTGTTTTGTCAGCGTGTTGAGCGTTGTTAGCCATGTGGTGCTAACAAGCTCCGGGGCTGCGAGCGCTGAATAAAAGCCTGTGGTTTTTTTTAGTTTTTTTTTTTTTAGTGAGGGGATGAGACAGAGGTCACTGCCAAGGATGCCCTCTGTACGGCTGCTGGGAGCGCGAGCCGTCCTGGCAGCCTCTCCAGCAGGACTGAGGGGCCTCTGATTAAAGACAACAAGAGAGGCTGGATACAGAAGGGGATGAAAGAAGCAGTCAAACTGTCAACCTGGTCGTAAAATAGCTCCCGCAATGGCAAAGGACACCACTCACTCCGGCTGACAGCTCTCTCTGTCTCTCTCCCCTTGAAGTGATGTGAAGGAAGGCAGTGTCCTCCTCACGACGCTTTGTTGTCAACACCGACACTAAATATTCCAGATTCTCATCTATTTCATCTCCTGGCTAAGCTTTCCATTTTCTACTTTCCACTCCCCAAACAAAAAGAGCATCTCCTATGCCCCCCTTTTCTCATTCAGAGCGTTGTTTGTATGTATCTCCTGTCTGAGGCGGCAATGCTGTCATGCTAATGCTACCCTGTATGTTTCCTGCTAACACTGTGAAGCCTCTTTATGCCTCTGCTGCCTCACTAACCTGCAGCATGCAACTGCTAAATCACACGTGAAGGATCAGATTGACAGCATTAGGTCATGCTACTGGAAGAGTACGCAAAGGCACGCATTAGAATTATGTCAAGAAAGAAGGAATAAAACCTCTTCTGGCTCCTCTTGCGGCTTTGAAACGGTTTTATCACACTCTGCAGTCATATTCTGCGGCCATAGACATGTTTTTCACTTTTGACAGCATCCGTTAAACCTCAGCAGCACCAGCATCTTTGCATTCTTTCCATATTCTGGTATATAAGGGATGCAAAAAAGCAGCAGAAACAGCCTTCCTACTTCCAGCGCGCTTTCGTCTAATTTCCTTATCTTATTCCCATTCAATTTTCATACAATATCGTTTCTGAAAAGGAGAGGCGGGGTTTTCATGCAGGTTGAAGCTTTTGTCCATCACGAACGGCACAAAATAGACGTCGAATTAGACATTTCACCATCAGGCTCTTTTTTTTTCTTTTAATATAAACCATGGCTCCGCAGCAAGCTTTCTAATCATTATTATTAAATATAAACATCTGATATCCCTCCGCAGTAATGAGAGGCTGTCATATTGTTACAGCACAGATTGATCTTGAAACCGTTCCACGACACTTTCATCATTCATCTCTCACACCCTCCTCCTCCAGAAAGCTATCTCCAGCTATAGCAAGCACCTTAAAATCAACACGGCGCGCCTCTTCAATTACACAAGATATTATTTAATTACCAAAACGCAGATCTAAACTTTTAATTCTGTTCGAGTTGAGCCAGAAGTTTTCAAAGTGCCCCTGTTGCCGGATCCATTTTCTTCTAACAGCTTAATGTCATTCGATCTTAGGGGATTTATCGGCACTCCTCGCCTTTTGTTCTAAGACACGTCCCTTCAATACATATAGAGGGACTCAAGAAAGAGAATAGCTCCTTTTGAGCCTTAGCCAGTGTTAGATGAGATGATTGATGGATGCAGGTCTGTGCTGGGAATAAGAATGACAGGTTTTGATTCCTGCTCCCTTTGGGAAATAGGGGACTTTGGCTTTCATGACAGAGGACTTACAGAGGGAGCTCTGGGAAAAAAAAAAGAGAGAGCAAAGGGATGGAGGATGTGTCCCTCAGTACAGCTCGCAGATGATAGCAGCTCAGCTTGCTGAACGAAGAGGAAAACTAAGAGATTGTGGCCAGACCCGAGACCACACAGCATACTGTACATACACACTGCAAAAATCTCCATCTTAACAAGCCATTTTGTCTATTATTCAGTCCTAAAATCATAATTTTCTTAAAACATGTGAAGGAAACTGCCAATGCGGTGAGGTAACTTCACTTGTTTCCAATGCAAATCAACGTATTTCAAGAGTTTTGGAGAATCAAGTGTCATTTTCTTGATAGTAGTGCAGTGATTTTGCCTTATTCTGACTTGTTTCAAGATACTGACACTCATTTCTGGAAAGTTCCTGGAACAAGTGAAACTGCATTGGAAGCAAGTGGAGTTATCTCATCTCATTGGCAGAATTTTTCTGCCAATTTTTTCTGATTTGAAGGCTGAATATGAGACTAAATGACTTGCTAATGGATGTTTTTCGCAAGCGAGGACTCATGATGGAAACGGTGTACACAATACAACTTCTTCCCACAAAAAAAAAAAACAGAGTATTGGTTAAATGCCTTGTGTGTCCTTTGTCCTTGCCGGCAATGGATCCACACGCCAGTAGTATTGTGCACTCTCCAAGAAATATTGAAGAGCGGACAGACATTTTCACATTGGTTCAATGCCTTGATAATTGACTCACGGACACACAAGGTGACAGCTATGTGTGCAAACACGTGTGTGTTACGTTCCTGTAAAACCATCGCCGGTGTCACGATACGAGACGGAGCCCCACTTTCATCAGCGTCTCCCACTGCCTTTCTAATCACCAGCCTGCGAAAGGGGAAAAGAGAAAATATGATGGGCTGCTTCCCGCTCTGCCCACACTGCAAAAAATCTCCCTCTTAACAAGTCATTTAGTCAAAAAATGAGTCCTAAAATCATCATTTTCTTAAAATAAGTGACAAAAACTGCCAGTGGCGTTAGATAATATCATTTGTTTCCAATACAAATCAATTAGTTTCAAGAATTTTTTAGAAGCAAGTGTCATTTTCTTGATAGTAGTGCAGTGATCTGCCTATTCTGACTTGTTTCAACATATTGACAGTCATTTCCAGAAAATTCCTGAAACAAGTGAAACTGCACTGGAAACAAGAGGAGTTATCTCACCCCATTGGCAGAATTTTTCTCTTGGTCTAAGAAAAATAAGATTTGAAGGCTGAATATGAGACTAAATGACTTGTTGAGACAGACATTTTTTGCAGTGCAGCAAGGCCAGTGGAGAGACTTGTGGGGCCAGTCAATACTGTGTAAAGGCTCCATTTAGCACTGACGTGCCTGTGAGACAGGGCCTCCAGAGTGGGGAAGGAGGGGTGGAAGTGGGAGGTGGGGGGGTTTGGTAGAGGAGGGGATCCTGAGATGCATGCCTCTGACAGAGATGGATGGTCTAAGGCTCCACAGCCAGCAAGGACAAAGGGACACCCAGCCAGTTGGCCTCCTCCGTCCGCCCGCCCAGAACAACCAGCACTTCACTCACGGGGATCCTGGGCGGAGGTGAGAATGAAATTACTGCAGAGGGGAAGGCTGGTGGAGGAGGAGGAGGAGGAGGAGGAGGGGGAGGAGGGGGAGGGAAGGAGGAGGGGCGCGAAAGGAGCCGGAGCATTTTGCTGATGAAGTCGTGTCTGGTTTTCTGACACCGCGCGTTTTGTCACCACATTGGACGAGCTGAATAATTCATCGCGGGAGATCCAGCAGAGCAACTCTAGAGCTGTCCATTACACACACGTTATTCCCAATGGCTGATGAAAGTTACTGCTGAGGAACTGCTGAGTGACAGTACCCGCTTTCTTTGATCTCTAACCTATGGGAGGTTTCGCTATCAGGGAAGGAGGTGCGCTGGCAATTACACAACTCCATTCTTATGTAACACGCCTTATTCATTTTTTTTTACAAGGAATAACCGCATGAAGAGTATTCGAAGATGTTATAGATCCATTTTGGAGGAAAAACAACATCACCTGATCATAATTCAATATCTTTTAAGTACAGATGATCCTGTTTGTAAAAGTGCTATCAATCAGTCATATTATAATATCTCACTTTTGAATTAACAGTTACACATATTGATGTAAGTTGAGACAGTTTGTTGTTAGTTCTTCGTCTGAAGTGTCCTCCTTTAGCAGATTCCACTACTTTTCTGACACAAACTTGAGTCTCTTGGTACTGTACTCAACTTTTCCTTTGGAGACCCAGATTTGTAAGACTATGTAGGTTGGCTCTGGCTAATAATCACCATCACCTCCCACAAAAGTTGTGGCACGTTTCAAACTCCCAGTATAAAGCACACAAACAACAATCTTTCGGAGGGAGGCAAACAACAGATTGGCACATTTTGGTTCACAGCATCCTACCAGTGTTAGATGGAGTAAATGTCATCAGACTTTTGCAAAGAAATCAGTTGTCTTCTCAAAGAAAGAATGCCAAGGCACTCCTCCTTTTCTTCTTACAGTATGAGCAACACTAAAATGTCTTTATTGTCTTTATATAACAATGTAGGAGTATTTTAAAGACATGCCACATTTATGTGTTGTTTTTGGTGTCATGGTTAACAGCCTGTTGAAGGCTTTTTAGCCAAAACACACAAGTGTGCTCTGTTTTGTAATATCCGCTTTGATATGCCACCTTAGACATTTTAATGTATTATAAATTATGAAGAGTAGGTTAGTTTTCTTTTCATTATTGTTTTCATTCTGTAGACTCTAATGAGTGCCATGTAATTGCTTTTTACTCGTCTGGTCTCAAGCAGCACTACAGTCCAATTTCACAAATTAGTAGTCTTTATTCTTTGAAATAAGTCTTTACTTTATCTGTGTATGCACAGATTGTCAAAATGTAAACAGAATATTCTATTGGCATGAAGAATATAAGGTCACAAGTGTTCTCTAGGCCTGGGGCAAAACCTGAAGTTATGAGAATTACAGTCGCATTAAGTCCCAGCCACATTCCTCCATGTTCAGGATCTGGTCCAAACATCCTGCTTATCTCCCTTTGAGCATTGTCTTTTGTTTATAAATCCTGATACATTTTCAGTGCTGGACCCACCTAGAATAAATGTGCCTTATTAAAAAAATACTGGTAGTCCTGTCATCTGGGGACACAAAAGGCTTGTGACCCCTTTTGCATCTGCACCCCATTGTTTTAGAAATGCTGCTCCATGGATTTCTTAATTAGCGACTCTGGTTTGCCTTTAGAAAATATTACCGTGGTCCATATTCCTTAACTTGGGTACTATGATTCTCTCTAGTTTTTACACTTTGAAAGACAATTTTCCACATGGGTCTTGATGTAGTCTTGTAGTCTTGAGGTCTTTATTTTGTAAAAGAGCACAAGTAAAACAAGGAGAAAAAAAAAGTAGTGAAGTAATTTTAATGACCGCTCATGATTTAGTGTATTCACCTTTGAGAAAGCGTAATTTAAGCAAGCTTACATATCTGCCGTCTCAATTAAGGTGAAACAGAGCTCATATTTTCCAATGAACACCCGATAATAAATTTTACCGTGCCAGGCATATAATGGCTTTGAGAAAGAAAGTGAAGACTTGGACTGGAAAGCAGAGCAGACACGGACTTTTATATCACCCTCCCATAATTTGGGAACGAGCACACCCATAAAATTGTGAATAATGTGAGATGTGATTTTCCTCACTATTAGACATTTCACATTGCACGGCCTGTTAAAGCCAATGGCTTGTGGAGGAGTAAATGTACTGTACTCCACCATGTGTCATCCGTCTCCTCCAGGCTTTTGCAAGTTTGTATGCCAGCTGTCCACAAATCCTCCCATATCACACTCCATCATTTGTCATTTCGCCCCACTAAAGGAAGTTGAATGGCATCACACAACCCACAATGTCAGCTGAGAACACGCTGAATGAAGTGTCGCCGTTCACGTCGGGTCACCCACTGGAGGCATCTCATTTCCCGACGGCGCGTTTCTGAGTTAGGTGCGCGATGCCGCCGTGGTTCTCCATCACCGGGAGCCATTTCACAGGGGGCAGACGGCGTGACCTCAAGGTGGACGGCTGGGCGTTTTGATAAAGCCTGTAGGGGATGAGAATCTTCCCCCACGCCTCCGTTGTGGATATGGGTTTTGCCGAATGCTTTCCTCTCCCCGAGGCGAGTGCATTTCTCCTGCAGGTCACATGAGTGATCAAAGACACAGCGGGGCGGCCCAGAGCCACCGGTGTCTCCTGACTGCAGGCTGGGTGATGGAAAGCAGAGCCAACAGGTGGGCACCAGACAGAGCACGGATAAAAGGAGCTTTGTATGAAAAACAAGATGGAGGCACGCAAAGGGGCTCGAGGGAAAATAGAGAGAAAGAGAGGAAAGGAAAGGCGAGAGGCGCTGTGGAGAGAGAAAGAGAGAGAGAGAGAGAGAGAGGCAAATTTTGAAGGTAAAGAAGCTCCAGAAATAGAGGGCTTTTATTGAGGAAAAGCACTTAGATGAAGAGCGTGCATCTTTGTAAATGATACAGTAAACAGCTGTGGAAGAGACATATGGCTAGAAAAAAAAAAAAAGATGAGAAAAGCCTTGACTGCCTTCTCTATCACAACAAAGCCGGTCCAAAAAGGGCAACTGTTAGTTCCCGGTAGAGCTTAGAGACCGAAACAAAACCCAGGTAGTTCATGTTGAGAAATTCCATTGTGGGGAAAATTGGATAAGTAGGATAACAAGTTTAAATCGCCATATGTCTGTTGCATATCAGGAGGTTGGCGGAGACGGAAGTAGCCCATCAAAGAGTATGATGAGAATAATTTTGTTGCGATGCAAAGGTGAAATTATTTTATCTAATTGATCATATGGAAGAGATTAGCGTTTGCCTTTGATAACGGCCACAGCAGTCCCTGAAGTGACGCATAGAGTGAAAACATTGAGACACAAAGAAGAAACGCTTCGCACAAATTATTCCAATTTTCCCCATTTCAGAAGTGTTGGCCGAGATTAAAGCGGAGTGCAGAAGGTGCCGAGAAATCTAAATGAAAATTACACATGTGAAGTTTGAGGCTTCTTTTCTTTGGCGCTGTGTTTTAAGAACTGATGAATCTATTTCCCCAAAGAGCCTACTGTTCTCCACAGCAGCAAATCAAGGGCGAGTAATGAGGAAGAAGAGTAAGACCTTGCTGATTATGACAAAACTGAAAATAAATCAGTCTGACGGTGAAGGGGAAAAAGGAGGACATTTGAGCTCGCCGGAGTCAAAAATCATATGACTCCATTGCTCCGGCAGAGTTAAGGGGCAATTTATCTCTTTGTATTCATTATTTCTAAGGTCCCAGCACTGGCATGTTGTGTGACCCGGCAGATAAGGCCTGGTATTTGTTCCAAAATCAGTTAAATTTTTCATTTATTTTGTTTGACATTTATTTAATTGAGGAGTCCCGTCGAGATTAACATTCTCCTTCACTTAAATGACACTGGAGAAATATTTAGAAAGCGGGAATTTGCAGTCACATCATATGCGGTCTCTCTATTTTTGATAGAAAAGTGCAGAATTATCCAAATGATATCCAAATACATGAAATCATGTATTTATATTATACTTTATGTTGTACATGGGCATGTTATATATGATAATTACATGGTACAGCTAACTCAAGTCTGTTTCCTGGTTTGCATTACAAAGTCTCTAATCCCATTTCGGAGTTTGTTGACAGCAGAGACAGCCAAATATGTAAAAACCGACATGGCCAAAACCATGACAAACTAAAAGAAAAAGCAAAATAGATTTTGGTTCAACAATGATCTTTAAATGTACATTCTAGATGGGAATCTACCAGCAGGGAACTAGTGCGCATTCCACTTTTTTCCCCATTTATTCTTGTCTCTCCGTGTGTATTTATATGTGGCCCAAGATGTTTTTGTAAATTGATTATCGATCCCTGCACTCAGAGGTTTTAAAATGGAACTACTGGGGTCAATAAAATCAAAAGGTGCACTTGCATGAACCGTTTTCTGATGTCAGATGGATCTCCTGTAGAGTTAAATGAGCCAAGGTTCATGTTGTTTGGTCACATACCTGGATGCAGTGTGAAGCACCCCCAACACCCCCTCACTGTGTGTTAGAGAGCAGGCCTTTCAGTGCTGTATGGTACCTTCCCAGTGCTCAGCCATGGAAACGAAGAGCTGGCTGCAGTTGTTGAGAGGGAAAAAAGGTCAGCCTTCCACGTGATTAATGGCTTATATCTGAGCAATCAATAAATGTAAATCAAACGTGTAAAACTCCCGCAGGGTGTCAGATTGTTCACCGCCCTGGTAGTGTGTGTATGCCACCGGCTCGACCTGGACAGACTGCCAGCCCTAATATATCCATTTCTATTTAGAGCTGAATAAAACTGCTGTTGGGCGGGAGGCGTGGAGAGGAACTACAACACTGCCTTTCATTAAAGCACTGAAGTTATTGGACAGCTAAGGAGGCCTGCTTGCTGGAGTCGCTGCGTTAAAAGGCAAGGCAAGGGCTCACTGCTGTTGGGCAACAAAGTAAAAAATATTTTCATAACTGTTTAGAAAGATAAATAATTGAAATTGTAAAGCAGATTGGTTTGCACAATTGTGTTCCAAATCATTATCTTGTTGGAAGTCATTAAAATCTTTAAAATTGGTAAATTGCTTTGTTTTTGCGCCAGCTGGAGTGGTGCGGCTCCATCTGACTGATGCCACTGCTAGAATTGAGAGGGACAATAGCCATGAAGAGACTAATGAACATCTCTGCACTCTCATCTCTTCAATTCCCATTCCAAAACCGGCAAAGTGATCGTGTGTAGCTCAATGGGTACAGCATGGCACTAACACCGTCAGGGTTAGGGGTTGATTCCCTCTGGTTTAGGGCCATTGATACAGAAAAAAAGGGATGCACTCATGGTACCATAACAAATCCTGTGTAACAGAAAAACACCCAATTGTCATAAATTATGTTGTATGTTAAAAAACGACCATAAGCCACTCAGGAGGGGACATTCAGGCATGATATCTGCAGGCGACAAATGGATCACGAGGCTGTTGTGAGGCACATGCTGCTGTACGGGCGGGGTGTTGATGGATGGAGAGTCAGGTCTCTGTGACACTGGCCCTGCTGGGGATCCTGAGCTCAGGGCATCTGCCGTGGCAAAAAGCAAGGCTGGCACGCAGCACTCGCCCCCTCCGGCTCTCCGGGGGAGAGAGAGAGGGAAGAGGGAAGAGCCAGACTCTGCGTGGCTCATGATGAATGTGAGCCGCGGAGTCAAACTGCATCTGCCCCCGAGTCGTGCTCTTCTTCAACCATCACAACAATACACCCACCTACAGTCTACAGTACAGGATGTTACTACTGTCCAAATGTTTGGCACCCCCCTCCACACACACACACACACACACCAAACTCTTTCAGCAAGCAAAACTCCTTCACCCAAAGTCGATTCCTCAAACTACCAGGATGATCACTGTTGATTTTTCTACTTAAAGAATTCCAGTTGGAATGTCCATTCAGTCTCATTAATACAGGTAAGATTAGGCTTCTCTGTATCTCATTTCAATGTTCATTATTAGAATAATCAGAAATACCCCCTCTTCGGCCTATTCGTATCTATAGCAGGCACTTAAAATAGCTCATAAGATGCGTTAGATTCTTAAGGCTCATGAGCTATAATGACTGTCTGATTGATCTATAATTGATGCTTCAAAACAACAAGAAAAGCTTTGTTCTTGGTTGAAATGAAAATCCATACTTTTGCTGGCTAGCTTGATGCAGAAGACGCTGCTTTACAGGCTACTTCCATTTCATCGAGAGAAAGAGAGAGAGAGAGGTGGTGAACGGGCTTGAAAAAGACCCACAAGGAACATGTCGGGTGAGTTGATTTGTTCCCTGCATCTTCAAAACGACGCTGCTATAGATTCACCTTGCATGTACCGTGTTTTCCCCGAGCAACAGCTGTGTGTGGGAGTCTACCCTGTCCTATTTGCATTGTTAGCTGTTCCTCCGGCGCGCCAAGGTCTACTATGTTGTCTCCTTAGCAACAACGTAAGTGCAAAACAAAATCTATTGAATTCCTTCCAATGTAAGACAGATGGGGGGAGGGGGGGGGGGGGGGGGTGGTGTCCAAAGTGCATGGAACATGAAATCAATATTCTACTTGGCAGAGAACTTTAGACGCTGTGTTGTTTGCCCGTGGCTCATCGGTCACGGGGTCAACTCTTTGAGCATCCATCACGGGCGTCCGCGTCCAGCCGTGAGCCAAGCCGTGCCCAAGACAAGCTCCAGCCGAGAGGGTCGGCCCGGGTAGATGGCACGGGGGGTGGGGGAGGGTGGAGGGGGGGCCAAATGAGCTCACCGGAGGGATGGGTCGCCTATGTTAAATAATCACTCTTCTTCTGCTCAGCTGGGTGTGTGGAAAACTGTTTGAACGCCGTGCATCAAAGGCATCATTTCCATCCAGTTGAAAAGGCATGGCTGATTTCTTCATCCTCCCTCCTCGGGCCTCCGCTCTGAGCTCTAATTGCCCGGTCCTAAACATACACCTTTTGTTGTGCGCCGATAAAATTAACGCTCTCCATACAAATTGGTTGTAGGAGCAGTAACACAGACGCACTCCAAACCATCCTATTAATTGCCTTGTTCTTTAATGGATGTAATTGTTGTTGTACGCAACAAACCCTTGGACATACATTAGATAATGAATTGTGTTATAATTCATTAATGGAAGGGAGGATAAGTCATGAGGAGGCTAACTTCATTAACGTTGTACTAACAGTGTACAGAATAATTTACCAAAATCGGTTTCATTATGTATAGCTAATTGTGTCTTTCTCATAAACACAGCAACAATGAAAAAGGCAACAGAAGAAACAGCAACGATAAGGGGCGTAAGTGTCTGCAAATGCCGCTACTTCTGATGTCAGCGTCTTGCCACGCGCTCTCCCTTTCAAGCACTTGGGGTATTTTCTTCAAAATGGTATGGTATTGTGCAGCAATGTCAGAAGTGAGTGGGCTGAGAGTTAATCATTTAGAGATTGTGCGGAGATTGCTCTGAGGCTAATTTCTTTCTTTGCAGTTGGTGATTAATGCCTGGTCCGTGAGGTCATTGGAGATAAGGCCCGGCCGCTCCGTTGGCTCCCAGTGAAGATAATGCAGAGCAGACTTATCAAGGGCACGGAGGCAAGGGGAGCATGGAATACTGGGGGGACTCTCCATGCATATGGCCATAACGAGATATTATCGCCCATCAGCAGCACAATCAATTACCTCATCCCTGCAGGACTCCTCATGGTCAGAGCGGGACGACAGAGGGCATGATATGTCATAGGAAATCTTTCAGAATTTTCTCGTGCCGATGACCTGGTTTTCCTGCCGGGCGTTTTTTGCACAAAGTCAGTAAATCAGCAACAACAACAACATGCGCTCTCCCTCGGCAAGGAATGCCTCGAACGCCTCGTAGATGTATAATGAAAACGAATGCTCAAATGAAGACAGATTGACACGACAGAAAAGCAACTCACTGACACATAATGTTTTGTCTTCCCTGTTTCTAGCTGTAAAAAATGACATCATTCCCGGGGAAGCTCGGGGGTAGTGAATCGGCTGCGAGTGAAGTACCCTCTATTGAGTGCTGTAATGCCCCCCGAGCCCTTGCTTTCCCCACACACAAGGCGCTGCCACACAATGCCTCTTTCTCTCTGTGCAGCCTGCCAGCTAGATGCTGACATCTGATGGTTAAATGGGGTAAATTAATTTACTAGGGCTCTCCTTACACAAATGCTATGGACTGATGCAGGGCCTCTCATTGAGTGGAGAAGAGAGCAATCAGTCCCTGTGCTCGGCTCTTTCAGGGTGAGCGATTGCTGTGGAGGAGGACCCACCCCCCACCCAAAAAAACACTGAGGCTGAGGTTGTTTCAAGCCGGCGCACAGTTCAAGATAAGGCTTCCAGTGGCTGAAACAAAACACTGAGCTCCTCTGCAAATTCTTGCGTGTTGCATCTTAAAAAGTATTGCACTATATTCAGAAAGAAAATTCAAGTTTATAAGATCATTTGGGATGTTTAACCATGTCTTTTGCTTAAATTCCACATAACACATGACACATTCGAGTTCTGCAGTCACGCCTGAGGTTAGCTTGTTTGACGATGAAGTAATTCACAATGTTGTCAAAAATCTTAAGGAAATCTTGTGGATTTTACATCGCACAACCCCCATCTTCCTATTTTCTTTATTACGACATCCAGAATGATTTGTGCATTTTCAGAAGCATGGGGCGGTAAGGAGGGCAGAGTGTTTGTGTTTTCTTTGGGGAATAGAGAATTGTCTTGCCCCAAAAAACATAACAAGAACTCCTGAGCATTATTGTTTCTCACAGTATGCACATGATTTAAAACACACGCCTCTCGAAATGATAAAGCTGCTCCAGCACATCATGCAAATTAGTTTTGATTGCGGCTGTAGATTTGCCATGGGGATGTCTCTAGCAAGCGTATATCATCGGAATCAAACTGGTGTTTGATATTTGTTAGGAACCGTCAGGAATTAAAGTGGCACCATATGAAGCAATTTTAATTACTTTGCCCAAACACGAGGGCAACGGGACTCCCACAAACTCTTTGAATGGCAGCACAGGCTGGAGATGATTTCAGGCCCACAGCACATCAAATTAATGACAATTATGAAGGATCTTGTGGTCTGCGCTTACACATCATGTCAGTGTCTCCTGGCTCTCTGAGTGACCTGTGTGTGTGTGTGTGTGCGTGTGTGTGTGTGTTTGCTTATGTGTATATGACCGGAATGCACGGCGAGTCCCTTCAAGTATCTCCTAATTAGACCCAGCACGCCCTGACCACTCTCACGCAGCGTACTGTTTCACTCCACACCCAATTATTTTAATCCTCTGATTGCTGGGAGAGCGCCCGACCCGAGCGTCTACAGAGACAGATAATGCTGGGGAGATGACTGTGTCTGGAAATGTGGACGCATCAGCCGCCACTGGGGCCTCATCACCAGGCCCTCTGCCCCCAGGGCTCTGCAGCTCTGGCCTGCTGCGAGCTCCACTGGGGTTACACCGCCTAAAATAAGATGTCAAGGGATTTTCTATGCTCTTGTCAGCATTCCTACCCGCCCGCCAGACTCCTTACTTGGACTCCTTGGTGGATTAGAAGAACAAGCTATCATCTATTTACCAAGACAGTCCGCTTAAAGTGTGGCAAACTTGAACATGAAACTGTGCGAAAATAAAGCCACCGTCGAAGTCAGATAAAAAGCCTTAATGAATTATAATAGGAAAAACAAGTATTTCCTGATATTGTATGGCAATTACATCACCCACTCATCAGGATATGCCTGTGTAATGAAATACAATGGCTAATTCCCCTTTGGTCAATTATCATGACTACACTGTATAATGTAGCAGGGGGAGTCACTTTAAAGGGCTAGTTTTGGGAATCTGATCCCTGTTTGAAGCTGTATATAGACACAATGAAAGACGTTTCACTTCTTCACTGTCACTCAACAGCCGGTCGGACTGGGCACGGCTGAAGTGTCTGTCCACATTCCTTTGTTATTGTTTCTGGTGTGGACGTCTACACAATGGCAACCATTTTTTGCCGTCACATCGCGAAGGATAGTGTGTCTTTTCCCACTGCTTTAAGTCTAAGTGTGAGTAATGTGATAGAGCATTATTTTTTTCACGAATGTGACCAGAGTCTGTGGGATGCACGTAACACGGATTTAAAATGCCCACAGCAGCTCGTCTAATTGACATAATATAGCATCATGCCCTGAGGTTAAAAATCCATCTGCAATTGCAGTATAGGTTTCGCTATGTGTTTCTTCCTATATTCATCCAGACTTAGGGGGCCACAGCCGCTACAAAATGTGTCATCATTGGTAGAGAAAAGCTGAAAATGAAATTACAGTTCATTATCATCAAATTTTAGCTCAGTTTCACCCTAGCCAAAAAGAATCACCCAGTCTATGCTTAGGATTAGCACTTCTGGCACCATAAAATATCCGAATAAGAACAGTTTTAGTCAGCAGCTTGCATTAGAATCAAATATACTCTTATGAAAACATCAAAGGAAAACACTATTTCTGTTCACCCAAAAAGCCTCCAGAGCAAAGTGCTGTGGGTGAGTGTGTACAGTATGTTAACAGTAGAACATTGCAGTGAATGAGATGGAAACCATGTTGTCCATTATACCCTTTTAGAGACGCAATTATCCCCCGCTGATTTCTATCTGGTCGGTGTGCTATTGGCAGCATGTAATCTTTTCCCAGTGAAAAATACTGGTGTTTCTTTCACATATTTTTTCATATAATCCTCAATGCCTCAGTAGTATCCAATCCCAGCGAAGCCTCTTAGAACAAAGCCGGTGACATAAATGGCACCCTTGACACGCACAAACTGAGCGTTGTCAATAAGGAAAGCTCTGGCACAACTGATCACTGGCATACACTGTATCTGTTTCAGGAGAGAAGGTGAGACAAATGAAAGATTTTTTTTCTTAACCTCCCAGACAGAGTGAATAATGAGAGCGAGGGATTAAGGAGTTGTGAGAGTAAAGCCGAGCGGCTGCTCTCCGTCTGCACACACAGGGAATGCTCTGCTATTCCTCAAATATTATTACCCCTCTCTGTGGCTAAGCCATCACCAACAAATACAATGGAGATTATGCGATTATAAACAGCATCTTGACGGCAGCGGAGAGCGTTGCCAGGGTGTTCTGCCTCTCGCGGGGATAGTCACATTAATCTTAAAGTTTCAACAGTACGTGTGAATTCATGTGAGATCCCATTTCCCCATGGGAGATTGACTAAAGAAAAAAAGGAAAGGGGGGGGGGAGACAGCCCATCTGAATCACCTGGCCTCCTTTGTCTTACCTTATGTCAGATGAAGGGAAAAAAAACACACGATCACGCTGTGCTGATTAGATCTGAATTGCTTTGCCGCATCTGATAACGTGTTGCTATGATTATCAGAGACATCTTGCCATCTTGTTGATTGAAAGAATAAGGGTGACCTTGAGCATCTTGCATCCTATGGAAGCACTCAAACAACTCTACTAGTAAATATTTCTGTGCTGAGGCTATCACGTTCTGTTCATCACTTCAGAACTTGTAGTATATAGAGTTTTCTTAACGGCCTACGACTCGCCTCCGAGTGAATTTCCACACAACCTTTGATAAAGCCATTTTCATTTGCAAATTGAGGCAGCTTTTGGTTTGAGAAGGCAATTCACGCAGCCTCTGTATCTGGTTCCAGCCATTTGTTTTACAAATTAAAACATTCTAATCCCTTAAGCTATTTGCCACTTCTCACAGACTAAATTTGTTTAGAATTATATTAATTTCAAAGGTTTTAAACCACTCAGAAAAAATTATCCCACTGGCCTTGAGTGGAAGGGTAAGGAAGTTGTCAACATGGCATGTCTAATTGTCCTCTCTCTCTCTCTGTCTCTCTCTCTCTCTTACACCTTTCCAGCCCAAGGTAAAACTACTCTCAACAAAAAAATCACATCAAAGCAGCACAATATGTCTGTGCCTTTGAAGAGAGTGTAATGTTTTGTTTTGGGTTTTTTTCCAGCAGAATGTGAAGTGTGCCTATGGGCCCTTGCTGGTAGAGTGGTGATTGCGGAGCAGGTAGCCACAGCCAGTCCCACTCAATAATTTAGTGTCAGTGCAGAGGACCGGGGCCCCTCACCGCTCTCTCTCCCCCGGTGATGCGACCTTGCTTTGACTCAGGGGCCCGGCCGACATCGGCTGATAAGCACCCAAGGTGGTGTCTGACCTCGTGGCACCGAGGATGTGGGGAGTCAAATAGCTGGGAACTCTCAGAAATAAGGTCCGAGAGCGCACAGCCGACACAAAAAAAACACACACACCTATGGCAGTCTATCATTATGAGCCTACAACTGCAGGAGTCTCAGTGGGAGCTAGAGGCTCCAGGGCATTTCTGTGTGAACGGACTCTTATTTGACCCCGGTGTCATGAACATTACCATTACGGTGTTGCTTATGTGAACCTGAAATCATATAGGTACAACAGAGAGGGAGAGCTGTTTTCTTAATGTGAACTGCTCTATGTTTATATGAATACATGAACTGCGGTAAAGCCATCAGTCTGCGGAAATGATGCGCTGTATAGTGAGCGCAAATCTTTACAAATCGAGATTAAGAATGACTGACATCCAAAGATGCACAATCTTCCAAGTAGAGTGATAGGATTTCCCTTCAACAATATCCCAGAAATCCATTAGCTCACTTAACAAAATAATCAGCTTATCCGTGGAGAGCAATGAAATCCTGAGTTCGAAAATATGATAATGTGATGTTCAAGTGTGTGTCTGTGTGTGTGCCCACATACAGGCATGTGTTCAGGCATGTGTATGAGTACATGCAGTACGTGCACGTTTGAGCGTGTGTGTGTATGTGCGCGGTATGAGGAATAAGTAGTCTCACACTGCAAAAAATGGCCATCTTAATAAGTCATTTGGTCTCATTAGGTTTTAAAATCTTAAAACGAGTTAAAAATGCTGCCAATGGGGTGAAATAATTTCACTTGCTTCCAATGAATTTCAACAGTTGAAGGAATTTTCTAGAAGCAAGTGTGAATATCTTTAAACAAGGCAGAATAAGGCAGATCACTCAGTTCAGTTCAAGTTTATTGTCACATACATTTAAAAAGTACAATGTACATTCAAATGCAATGAAATGCATCTGCCCTGGCTCTATCTCAGCCCTTAAAAACTATATATAAATAAGAATAAATAAAAAAAACCCAAAAACAATAAATAAGAAATCCCACAAATAATAATAATTATGAGATATGTAAAGTGCTACTGTTCAGTAATCTAACCGCCTGGGGGTAAAAACTGTCTTTGAGGCGGCTGGTCCGAGCTCTGATGCTCTGTAGGCGTTTTCCTGATGGAAGGAATGAGAACAGACCATGTGCTGGGTGGCTGGTGTCCTCCATAATACTTACTGTA
The DNA here is from genome assembly GCF_046629955.1 of Centroberyx affinis. NCBI lineage: Eukaryota > Metazoa > Chordata > Actinopteri > Beryciformes > Berycidae > Centroberyx > Centroberyx affinis. The sequence continues at coordinate 77,520 of NW_027280627.1, read as the reverse complement.
GGGCCTTCCTTCTACAGCGGGAGGTGTAAATGTCCTCAATCTGTGGCAGTGTTGTTCCTATGATTTTTGAAGCCGTTTTTACTGTCCTCCTCAGTTGTTTGTGGTCTTGTTCAGTCAGGTTGCCAAACCACACCAGTATGCCTCCAGTAAGGATGCTCTCTATGGCAGCCCGGTAGAAATTTACAAGGGTCCCCTAGTACCGAGAAAATACACTTGATTCAAAAAGAATTCTTGGAACAAGTTGATTTGCATTGGAAACAACACCCCAATGACTTGTTTTAAGGAAAAATACAATTTTAAGATGCGTTATTAGCATAAATAACATGTTAATATGGATATTTTGTGCAGTGTATTCACAGTTATAGGAGCTCTGTCTGGGCATAATCCCACCATTCTCATGTAGCGAGTGTAATTACCTCACGAGATAGGAGTGTGTAAAATCGTGATAGGCACCTTGGGGGAAATAAACGTGCTGACCTGAGGATTTAAGGTGACTCACGCCTGGGCAGATGATCCCACCCCCCCCCTTCACACACCCCACAGGCTTGGCTATTTCCCCTTAAGGTCATAAACCATACATTAGCTGGCGCCCCATAAGTTCAAACCCCAACGGGAACATAAAAGCAGAGACGGTATAGATTCCTCTCCAGAAAAACACTCTCTATGTATCAATACTGTGGAGGCAGAAATGGTATGTATTGAAGCTATACTGCTTATGAACTGGGTGTATTGTTTTGTTTGGTTTTATTTTATTTGGATTGGTTTTTGATCCAAACCAGGGGGAGCGCCGCTATGGGAAAACACTGTTTGTTTCCCCGGCTGAGGCGAGACACTGCGGCAGCATCTGAAGAATCAGCCGTTAGGCACCAGATGGGGTCTGGGTGTACAGTGTATTCACCGAGAGGGAGTGGGAGGAGGTGGTTCTGGGGAGTGTTCGGCACACAGATAACCTGCGAGTGCAAGTGAAAGTTGATGGCTTATTTCCTCTCTATCCCCCTCGCCCAGCAGGCTTCTGAATGCAATGGCCTGCGCTCTCTCTCCCCCCCGTGAACATCTGTCTTTGGGGCTCGGCGCGGAAATCATCTCCCGGAGCCCCCGACATCAGGCCGCTTCCAAACTTTACATGTTGGTGATTTTTCCCTCAACCGGTCGGTTTGTGTCAAAGGCACGGAAATGATGGCCTTCAAGGGGGTGAGGATTAGTCCGGGGTGAACTGAATTCTGCAGTGAGTCTTAGCAATATATCAGTGAGTGCACCTGGCAGACACATGTAGCCTCGAGTTTTCCCTCCCTCTATTTAAAGTGAATGCCACGTCCCTGTTGAGTCTATTTTATCAACGTCTGTCCGTAAAGACTGTGTACACAGCGCAGAATTTGGATTTCACCAAAGGAGCCTCTGAGGACTGTGTTAACCAAATTGTTTGTAGTCCTGTGAACCTTAGAAGACACACTGGTATCCAAGACAATTAGGCCAATTTTCATAATCATTATTCACTGGTCCTCGGGGAGAGGTTAGATGCAGTAATCTTATGGCAGCAGCAGCAGTATAATGTGATTTGTCTGGGGTTCACTAGGTGATTCTTCTATTTACAGATATAGCTTTGAGGATCATTAAGCTGCAAAAATCTCTCTTCATTGGGAACCCATCTACACCATGTAATTTCTTACTGTAAAATTAAAGCCGAAGTCCGGTTCAGTCTAATGTCCCGGCCACTTAAATGTCCATTATATTCTCTTGGTGTCATTACTTTTAGCGAGCCGGCTCTGAAATAGTAGTTCGAAAAACAGACGGGACTTCATGTACGGCTTGAGACATTTTCCCGGCTCAAATGTGAAAAACAAATCTCTTATTAGGCAGTAGGCATAGTATATGGTATAGATTTCTTGTATCCCGTATCTCACAACTTCCGTATTATTCAGACTAAAGCAATATCGGACTTCAATAGAACACTTTCACTCTCCAGAACACATTTCCATATGAGGTCATGATTAGAAAGGCAGCCAGCATCAGCAGGGCCAGACATTCAAAATCCCCACTGTCCTTCATGTATTTTTCTATCCCCCATCTATTGATAATTGCACGCAGGCCAAATTACTTTTAGGAAAACAAAGTACAAAGAGACAGAAAAAAAGAAAAAGAAAAATATGCATGTAGTGGGGGGCAAGATCCTCCACCCCCTTACTACATACACATATACAGTACGTACGCACGCACACACACACACACACACACACACACACACACACACCACCTCGCCTCAGCACAAAGCCAAAAACTTTCAATTAGCAGTCTTGGATGTTAGCTAGGTGGCTATAATGAAGTATTGAAAGGTGAAAACTGGAGCTGCTGAACCAATCATGACATAGCCACAAGACAAGTTTAAAAAAAAAAGCAATTATTTTAATATCTATTTTTAATTAATGTTTTTCTATGCATGGTTAAGGTTTGTTTTTGTTTTTTTAAGATAAATTTCAGCTGAGCAGTAGACAGGCTTGTAGCATGTAAGCTAGCCCTAGCTAGCTAGAAAGCTCTAGTGCAGATACCAACTTATCTTGGAAGTCGAAAACGTCACAATAACAGAATAAAAACGTTCATGATGACACGTATTTGTCTTAAGCTAACTTCTCCTCTTGTTTGTTTCTTTCTGCATATCTTTGACTTATTATGATGCTGTGGAGGCTCATCTGCAATACAATCTGTCTTTCTGTGTTGTGGTGTGTTTTACGACCACCCATCCACCTATAAGTGGCACTCAAAGGGTCAAAGGGTCACATCCCAAAACAAAAGTTCCATTTGCTTTATTGATTCACACATTTTTCCCTGCTTTTTCATAAAAATTCACAGTTTTTCCACAATTGTTTCACTGCCCCATTCTTCCCTTGTCTGCTGTGTGTGTGCGTGTGTGCGTGTGTGTGAGTGTGTGTGTGTGTCGTGGGGAGCAGAGTGTGTTCAGCTCAGCTCTCTTCACGGCAGCAGCAGTTTCCCTGTAGCTGAAGCGTACAGCAACACAGCGAGCATGGCAAATGGTGGAACGAAGACAGCGAAAGTGTGGCTACACTTTGATGAAGAGTCTAGTTTGTACTCCTTGTTGCTATGCTGCTGCTACACGCTGGAAACTGCTGCCATCAGGAGAACTGAACTGACCATATGTGACTCCCTGAGCATCACTAGGTCATGTCACAACCTCACAGTCACACACACACTCTACAGTTGTGTCATGTGTACAGTTTTGAAGTCAACCGTACTGACTCCAAAACTCCAATAATATAACAGTATGGTATGGACACTTCATCATTTTTTATTCATTCAAATTTGGGATTGATAGTGTAACAGAGAGGAAAATCACATACCTTATTTTCCTATTATATTTATTTTCATTTACATATTTTATTTCTATACCCACTAAAATATATCAAAGCAGCAGCTATTGGTCAGTCTGAGGAACTCTTTTGTCCAATTCTTAACTGTTTAAATATCCTTCAGCCGTATTGTGAGGACACAGAAATAAAACTGAGAGAGACAGAAATAAATAGAGAGAGAGAGAGAGATAGAGAAATAAAAAATGTAAATGAAAATAAATATAATAGGAAAATAAGGTATGTGATTTTTCTCTCTGTTACAATAGCACAATTATAATGAATTCAGGGGCAAACAGTATTTTTTGAGGAAGGAACCAATAAGGGAATCCTTAAGGAATCAGATTGTTAAGAAGGACTTATTAAGGAATTGACATTGATTAAATCTTATCAATTCATAACCGTAGTAACAACACTGTTATATAATGCTGCCTTTGTGCAAATTGGGCAATTTGCAGTTGTATTACCTTGCGGTGGGGGGGGGGGCTTCAGTTGTGTTAAACTGTCAGTCCGCCTCTCCCCACCCCATGATTGAGCTGTTGTGGGCAAAAAGAGTGAGAGGTGGGGCAGTGCTGCTGAAACCAATATAGACTATACAACACAGTCCCATAAAATTTTGTGAAATTACACCATGAAAGGATTATGTGACAATAGCACAAATTGAACACACCATTTTCGTTTGTCACGTGAAAAGGTTTGCTAACAGTTAAGTTTAGGCTGGTCAAACAACTTTGGTTAAGGACAGAGTTAAGGTTAGGGTTAGGCAAATAAAACAACATTATTAAGGTTAAGGTAAGGTTTTGGTCGTGGTTCAATAAGAAAAAACTGAGGCATCCTGGTGGCTCAGTGGTCTAATGCGCATACCATGTACAAAAATGTGACCTTTGTTACATGTCACCCCCCCCCCTCTCTCTCTCTGTCTCCCAACATGTCCTGTCTCTCTGATGAAGGTGAATGTTTACACCCATCCACCACCCTGACATCCACACCCTTACATTCCATTACACTATTTTAATATCAAACATAATCCTGCCATGGTGGGAAAACGTATATCTCTCACTTGTCATTACATATTTGCATTTTAAGACATCGTGCTCATTTCATAAAATTCTTGGCTCAGCTATAGGATTATAGTTGAGGTCATGGGAGCTTATTTGAGGGAAAAAAGTTCCATGTTGCCGTTGGCTACAGAGCGCCTGAGGCGGCTGCCTATGTCGCCTATGCAACTGTCACTAATGTCACTGCAGCAGGTACAGTATATGCGTTTGAAGTAGGATTTCCAGTCTAGGTCTTTCAAGTGGATGTTGTCAGTGCTTGATGAGTCAGCAAATCACATGAATAAATGATAAAAAAAGTTAACTAGAGCAAACTTTGCTTTATGTTTAAAATATTATCGACTTAGGGATGCAAAATGCAAATGAATGCAAACAAAAGTGTAAAAGTCTCTCTAAAAACACAAAAATGAAGTGTAAGCTGCCAAACAATAGCAACAGGTAACATAACAATCGCACTGACAAGCCTCTGCTAAAGGATAGGTCAAGAGGTCCAGCACTCCAATTCACACAGGCTACAGTTGCTCTTGCTATTTTCTGAGATTTGACCTACAAGATGTGATGTTAAGAGACTCACATCTCCTGGCATCCACGCTCTGGTGTGTCTCCTGTTGTTTTTGACATCAGAGACTGCGTTATTTTTTACCATCCCTCCTCTCTTCCTATTTACACTGCTTACATGTGTATTGTGCCCAGACTACGTTATGTCCCAGTCACAATGTAAACCTGACTATTCTGAGATGCAATCTGGCTCATCGGATTACAATATAAGCAAATGGCAAATAAATTCTTGGGAGCATCCAGACCTGCCTGTGTGTCCTGGAATGATCAAATGATAAAACTCACATTAAAACAACTAGTGTAACCATCGCCACAGAGTTGTCTCAACACTCTGCAGCTTTGATTCAACTCATTAATGGTAAAAAAAAAAAATAATTGTATGAAATATGCATCACAGGAAAAACACATAGTTGGTCCAAAAGTTCAGTCCTGTCAGAATGTATTGCATTTTGCAACAGGATTCTGTTTGACAGTATAAATGCAATGAAATGAAAAACACTGTTTTTGTACAATCCAAAACTCTGTAAGACCTCTACATTAATCTTAAAGGAATCTGGCAATCTTATTGGGCTGTCCAAATAGGATCCTAAAGCATAATTTCCAATACATAATATATATATATGTAATATATTTTGCATTGCATTCTATTGTAATTTGGAACATATCCTATGGAAATTGTCCTATTGGATTTCTGAAGGACACTGACGGGAGCGTGTCAAAATGTTCCCCTTTTACAAAGATGGTAAGAAATGTGGCTGGCAGTCAGTCAGCAGCTTCAGTGCATTATCTCCAAATTCTCTGGTCCAACGCCCCTCTTGAAGGGTATTGATGTGACGCCCGAGTGTTATCTCACACTAAAGAGCCTCTATGTGTGTGTTTTACACTGGCAGCTGATAAAGGATGTGTGCAGAGCCGGCGGCTAAAAAAAAAAAAGGTCAAGTAATGAAAGATATTAGTTCAAAAATGCAACACTCAAAATCATAGGGACAAATTAATCTATTTTTGAATCCAGATAGCAAACAGCACAGCCTGGTGTTGCTAAAAAAAATATGGTAATGACTTGTACCAGGGAAGAAAAGGAACACAATGATAGTCCAATATGAAGACTGAAATCATTCACCGTAAACCTCCTAATAGTATAAACACATACTGCTCCTTAGATCCCTTCACATGGGGAGAATGAGATTAAAATCATGCATCATAAAGGCCATATTGGCTTTAGATGGTGCAATGTGGCACAAACAACATTTTTTGGCCAGTGAGGACCTGCTTTGCACAAAATAACTAGACGGTAACAGCTTGTACATGCAGACAAGCATGCAAATTTCCCACATGCACACCCGCCCACATACACACACACACACGCACGCACGCACTCACATGTATGCACACAGAGTTAAAATCTGCGTAAGCGCTCGCTGGGGCAGGTGCATTCTGATGAGGCTCCCGTGTTGTCTCGAGGAGGCGCCGGCCCCTCGTAGACGCCAAGCCAGAATTTATTGCTGCGCGTGTTACCTTAAACGGATGGAGCTCTCTCTGCGCTTTCACCGGCGAGGAGCGAAATGAAAAGAGAAAAGCTGAAAGACCCACAGAGAGGCTGAATAAATTAGTCTCCGGTTCTAAATGAACAGGAGAGGCGAGGAGGAAGGAAACATGATTTAGTGTCTTTTCCCTCACCTCTTAGGGGGCGGAGAAGCTGGTCGTAGCTATTACACTCTCTATCATGCCGAGTCCCTTTGGACAATGCGGGATGAGCTGCAGAGAGCTCCAGCGCCCCTGTAACTGATCATCAAGGTGTCGTGTTAGAGCTGCTCATGTATCAGAATTGGATAGCAATGATACAATCAGTTATCATTATTGTACTACAAGCTTCAATGATCCTCTTCAATTATACTTTGTGAGGGAGGGAGCGGGAGCTGCACATACAGCCGTGGTTGAGCTATTTGTTTACATGCCTCTGTAAATTAAACTTAACACCTATATAATCACACAATCATGTCATAGAATCCATTTCATTTGTAACAGGGGTTTTTTCGCAGCGGTACAATACGGTAATCTATTGTTTCCAGCTGCCATGTGGCCTCGCTGTTGCCACATGAGGTTTTTGTTGTCAAGCTCATGATGTTGTGCAAATTAAATGCCAAAACATGTGCACACATTCAGGAAACGTGTGCGCAATATACATCGTTTCTGTCTACTTGCCCTGAGATTTCATGATTTCATTAGCTACGCACTCATAGCTCATGGTTGCAGTAGCGTGCGTGAGCGCTGCAGCAACATTCTGCGTATAGTTAAATGTAATGATTAGGCTATCGCTCATATTTATCACGTACTTCTGCAGCAAATCAACCTCAACATGAGTAGCCTGATCTGTCAAAATGACAGCCCATGAAGACAGTGAATTGAAAATAAAGAAGAAGGGAGAATAGAAGTTGAGTTTGTTTGCAGCCAGACTTGGTGTGAAGTGTAAAAGAGGACAAAAGCACGCATCAGCTTTGATGGTTGTGAAACCCTCCTGGCAGCCATGACACAGAATTTGAAATTCTTCAATTGCTTATGACTACTGTGACATGGTTATGTGAGAGCGCTGCAAGCCTATCTGGCAAATAGTCAGTTCAGGTCCAGTGGAATAAAATAAGATAACTTTTTTTTTTTTTTTTGCTTTTCACCAGTTAGGGGTACGAGGTTATGGGCGGATGCAGTCTACTGTATGATTTCCACTTTACTTCCCACAGAAACAGAACAATGCTATTGCACATGACAGCGGAAAGAGATGTGGTCGGGTGACAGAACTGACCGCAACATCATTAGTGCCAGAGAATTTACTTTTCTTTTCACTCGTACATATTTATACTTTTTGCTACATTGTTTTTTATTTCTCTTCCAGGGAGGCTGCAGCCTTCAGTGAGGATGAAAGCTACTGTATACAGTTTGTGTTTGCCGGTGCCGGTAAAGTTTGAGGTGGAGGGGGGCCTGTCAGTTTGCTCTTCCCCGCAGTCTGCCCTCCAGATGTGAGATAGCATGTCACATTTCTGTCATCCAATCCCTCAGAGTTGATAAAGAGATCAATAGGAGTTGAAATGTGCTCCTGAATCTGGATCCAGGAATCTTTTATGGCAGACAGCTGTTTTTCACTCCACTATAGGAAGGAAAGGTTCTTCATGAGACCAAACTGGGGTTCTTAGGCTCTTAAACATAATGGGGCTTCTTTTTAAGCCAGGGATTCAATAGCAACTGATGTTTTAAGTGTTGGACATCAACATGCATGTAGATAAATCCACTCTAAAACACTTTAACAATGTTAAAAACAGCTATTAGCGATGTACGTTACATTTCTAGGTCCGTTTTGTTGTTTCGGTCCTATATTTTTCTTATTCCTGCAGATAACTGGCCAAACGTTGACAGCGTGACATCATGTCAAGATGTTTCCAGCAGCTACAGTGGAGTGTGATGTCAGAAAATGTTTCAGCGATCTAAACCATCAGCGGTAAACGTCAGGTTTTGGTGTCAGTCCCTCAGAATCAAAGAGCGAGGGCTTCTTTCTAGAGCCGCCATTTTGCACCGAGAGACGTTCAACAATCATACAGGGAGAAATCCATCGTGGAAGAGGAGAGAGACCAATTTCTCCATTGACAGTAGCATCAATAGACCAGAATTCAGTGCAGCCACAGACATGTAGCCGACTGGAAAAACTCTAAAAACTCTAAAAACTATCGCTATTGCTCCCTCCACCTACACATATAACCCACAGCTGAATGCAAGAGGTTCACATCCATTCTCTGGGGATTGTCGAAAGTCATTCTGGGAAAGTGGCTACACCAAAAAAATAAATTACAACACTTCATCACAAAATGACTCCTTTGAATATGTTTAACATCCTAAATTGATGATATCTAACAGTGTGAAAGCATCTGAAGGTGGATTTCTTCTTTTAAACTTCAAGAATCCTGTTTTACAAAAAAGAATCCAAAGGGATAACATGTTCTACGAAGCATCACCTACCTACGAGAACCCTTTGGAACCCGTATTGTTTGTGTGAACTTACTTCGATTTGATCTGATGAATCAATTGCCGCTGACCCCGTTCACCTCAGAGCTATAGCGGACTACTTTACCTTGCTGCCCGGAGGGTCAAAACATGATGGAGCCGCTAAATTATTCATCGCAATCATTAAATATCTACGCACATCACATACTGGCTTCATGAAATCTTTATGTGAGGAACCCTGACACTATTTTTCAAGCCCCTGCCATTGAAAGCAACACTACAAAAGCGACAGTATGTATTGTTCTGTGGTTTCTGTGTGCGCCCCTCTTTTCTGTGCACCTGCTTACTAAAACATGAAAAACCCTGTATTCTGTCCACATTACGGCTCTAATCAATAAATGTGCTGGAGGTGTGACTTGCGCTAATCATAGGGTTGCGGAGGCGTGGGGCCGGAGCCGCAGCTGATTACCCGCAGGTTGAATGCGGCGGGGCTCGCACACTGCCAAAGACATGAGAGGTGCACCACTAATATCTCATTATCATGGATCTGCTGATTACTTTGCCAGAGTCCCACCCTGCACCGGCCTTTCCTCCTCATTTGAATACATTTAAATACGGCGAGTGCAGGTTGAGGAAGGCAAAGTGCTAATTTGATAGCCGAGGAGACGGGTTAAAGATGTTCCCGCCAATCCTAGCGCTTTTTTTTTTTTTTACGACATCGGGCTCTCACTTATTTCCTGGTTCAGTAAAAAGGGATGAGGTGTGACCTATCACACAGCCTAAGCCCCATCAGCCACTGCTGTTTTAATCTGCAATGCCATCTTTCCAATCAGCTCGCACACCAGAGTCTTCACCCACACTGATGTTTGCAAATTATTGAGCAAATATTTCCCCTGTGGCATAAACTTTGGTTGTGCAGAGGAATAATTGATTACTGATTACAGCTGACCCGTTTTTTGCGGATGTAAGCTTTTTTTGGTGTGTTGTTTTGCTTATGATCTAGTGTTCCTCTGTTTACATCGGCAGTGAAAAGATGGGCAACGTGGCACAGATGGTGCTTTATGCAGGATGATTCCTCAACAGACGTTATTTGAATGGTTATTCAATGTTAAATGCGATAAGTGCTTTGGGGGGGGAGCGCGTTAGAGGCGGAGAAAAGCAGGAGTTTGTTTCTGCTACATGTGCTTTGCATACTAATCGAGGGAAAGAGCGGCGTGGATGTTGCACACATGCAGACACGCATAAACACGCACGTACACACACTCGCTCATAAGTATACACAAATATATATATACATACTGTACATATACACATAGGCACAGACACACACGCTCACATGCACCTACACGCACACATACCCACGCAAACACACACGCACACAGGCGCAATAGCATGCATATAGAAAATGAAATGGTCAAGGGTGTTGTGATTGGGTTAGTGTCTGTTTTGTTCTTGTAAACGTGGCGAGGGATCTGAGCGATCTTTCTTTGGCTGAGTGAGCAACCACATTTAGCTTTATTAAATCTGTCCATGCCCCCGGAGAATGCCTAAATTAGATTGTATGTGCTAATACACCATATGATACAGCGGGCCACTAGGAGGGAGCCGTGTTATAGGTCACTGTGGTGCAGGCTGGCTGTGTTTTCTACAAGATGTGTACAGGGAAGCGCCGGAGAAAAGGGTCTCTTTGAGGAGTCGCATGACCTTGGAAATGGGGCATTTTCATTCAGTACTCACTGAAAAAGAAAAAACAATTAAGTTTTCCAACTAGCTTCATGGCTATCCAATAAACCATGGGTAGCCATGCTATAGGGGGATTATTAGCATGGTTGGAACTTGTCTTTAACAAATCAGATTGCTTGGTTGAAATTACCTGTTGTATAATATACACATTTAACACAACAAAATTCATAATTATATTTAATTTGATTCAGTTCTTGTGTGTTGGAACACGATGGAAACTCAAAGACCATCCGCTACTGAAGTACTGAAATAAAATACCAGTTATTCAGTTTATTCTGTTTCTAAATAGCAAGTAAAAAGCTGAAGAAAGTGATGTTTTTATTAAACTCATCAGGGAGGGTCCCATGGTCTTCTGTCATGGTAAATCAGCCCATTGCCATGGCTCACCTTACTCCCCAAGCTTAACCGATTTGCATTTGGATTGGAGTATTTGCATGCCTATCATTTTCCATTAACCCCACTCAAAACAGAGCTAAATATCACGCCTTATTATGAGATGCTTATGAAATGTTTAATTGTGTCTGTTCTAATTTCAAGCTCCCACAAAACGTGATATGACAAGGATGCAAAAATTATTACACTAACTAAAAGACCATTTCATCCCTCATAAACAAACTGAATACCATAACCAATAAACAACAAACAACAACAAAAACCTACCTTGTTGTTGACAGTTTCAGTTACAGAAATTAGTATCAATGATGTCAGTAATATCTGTCAGGGTTGCATTGGGTAGGCAGCAATTTTTTATTTTATGAAAGAGCTTACTAATAAAGCTCTTTGGATTCACATTTATCCTATAAAGGATAAAATCCTGTTAACATAAGAAATGTCACGCCAATCTGAAGAAGACAATGACTTTCTGTTTCTGTCAGCCTTCCTGTGTTTAAAAAAGTAGGTATATATATAAATATATAATTGCTCTGTAAACAAAGAAATGAATGTGATACAAAAAATAAATACTACTTCACTTATTCTATATGAATAAGTTACAATTCTAAGTCATTCTTACATCTTTTAAGAATTCCTGTGTTTATTTTCTTGTGGCTTGTTTTTGCTCCTCTTAATGAAACTCAGCAACGGAAATTCATGGTGGGCAATTCAAAGATGTTGCATCCCTTCACAGATGTTAAAACACCAGAAAGCACACGGATTCGCAACAGGAGTCTGTAGCATGATCATAGTTGTCACTCACAGATATTTGTTGCAACTGTGTCCCAAAAGATTCCATGTTGTGTACCCAGGATGTTCCATTGGATGCCTCTTAGATGTTTCAAAAAGTGACATTTGTTTGTGATTTAGATCAAGAGGCGCCACAGGGATTGGTGAAATTATTTTCCTTTGAAAGCTGTGATGTTGTTCTCATCACCGTATGTTGTATGTATGATGATGTATGATCATTTTGAAGTGGATGGCAAATAAGCTAATAAATGGCCCCATTCAAAATGCATTGCGTGTCAAAGGGTAAAATTGGCCCAATAAGAGACCCAGTATGTGTTTGAACTCTCTGAGGTATTCAGGCTCTCAGAGTTGAGATGTATAACATGTAGCACTATATGTGGCATAGGTAATTGACCACACAGGCTACCATGATATCAACCATTTTGCATGCAGGAACACTAACCGTACAAATAACTGTGCCATGGGCCATTCCCCACAGCGTTCAAGACGCTCACCGGTTCACTTTCCCTGTGGTTCTAATCTGAGAATCAATCAAATGTCTGCAAGTCATGATGTTTGCAGTCTATTCAAATAGCAGGTGCCTGTATGCAAACAGAAACCAGGAGGACCTCACAGTTTCACATTCCTCCTAAGTCTGCTCTAGAGACGGAGGTTCAAAGAGTTTTTATGAACACTTCAGAGCAGAGAACAAAGAGCAGCGCAGTCAGAACAGGAGCAGGCATCTGCTGAATACTAATTTCTTACAGCGGTTTGTTGATACTGTATATAATGACATATTTCTAACTACATCCAATGTGCTGTAGATTTTGGCAATAACTTTGTTTTGTACACTTGCAAAATTTTTGCCTTTAGACATTCATATTAATAATGCATTGATGCAAGGGCTTGAACTGTGAATTTAAGCATTGGTTTTATAAATAGAAAAAAGAAAATGTTCAAGAATGATAAGAGCACCTTCCCATGCTGAAGGAACTGATCTCTGATGATGGCACTGGTCTTTCCCTTCGTCTCTAATTATCCATTTTCTGAGCCAATCATTTTAATGTAATAATTCTACTCACGCATAGAAGTGAGCCATGTCCTCTTTTCTAATGAATATTTATAGCGCAATGCAAAGCAGTCTACTCCCTTCTCCCTCCAGGCCAGACAATTTGGACTTCATCAATATGTATTTCCAAGGACTTCTGGAAAAGGCACTTCAAAGGAACTTCATCAAGGATTCCTTTTGTCTTTTCTGCTGGTCTCATAACTGAGCCCATATACCCCCTTTTCTCTCTTGGTTTGACGTATATCAATAAATTATTCCTCTCAGGGTTAGCATGATGTCTCACTCAAACAGTTTCCTTGCTCTACTCTGGGAGAGACTGGCACCATGACAACCACAGCACTTCCGTATCAGTATATATAATTGGCGTCACGAACAGGATCCCAACAGGAGTCTAGAGGAACTCTGGTGAGTAGTTTATCCGCTCTGACGGGATCCTCAAACCTGTATTGAGAAGTGAAGGATGTCTTGAAGTTTATAATTGTAATTGTTTAGATGATCTGTGTATTGTTCTACAGGAACATTTACAAGTCCTATAGGGGCTGTGGGGCCTGCCTATAGGGTGGGGTAAGACCACTGGAAAGACTCTAGGGTCCTTCAAAGAATCCTTCGAAGAATCCTTCAAGGTCTCATCTAAATTGAGGGAGTCACTCTCAGAGAAGCTATACTGGCTGACCAGAGGTGTCACCAGTGTGAGAGTGACTGCTCAATATCTTTCTTTCGTTTTTAATGTCATTTTATGTATTTTTTCTGTTTTATGTGAAGCACATTGTATTTGCCTTGTGTATGAAATGTGCTATATAAATAAAGTTTGCCTTGCCTATGTATAAAGGTGTATAGATTTGTGAAAAAAAATGAAACTGACCCAGAATATTTGAGCCCTACTCAAATAAAAATACAGTTTGTCTACTGAAAGGGATTCTAAGTAAAACTACTGACACATTTACTAACTTTACTAACGCAAGCTCTTGTAACAGCAACTTTTCTTAAACCCAGGAAGTGATGTGATGGGGGATGTAAGAGGCTGGTATCTCCTTGTTTGCACAAATAATTCAATGCTTACCCATGTGAACAAAAGATTTTAGGGCAAAATATCGAGTCAAACCAACAATTTATCTCGCTATTGTCCCACTTGTAATGTAAACAAATAATCCACCACTTATCTGAGCGAAGGTTGTCTTGGAATCAGTACTGGCTTGCTAGCTCCTTCATGTTAGCAAATGCATCTAACCCACAGATATTTTTACTCTTTTTTTTTTTTTTTGATGACAGCAGTGGCCAGTTGCTGTTAAAAATTGAAAACCCTTCTGTCGAATGCTTTAAGTATCATTGCAGTGGCTTCATATAGGAATGCTAACAAAGCAGGGCTAGGTAAAGTTTATGCCAATCATCTAGGTTCCCCTCTCCGTGACATTATTCCTGGTTTGTCTGCACACAGTCAGGGCAGTCAGAAGTATCAGGACTCGTTTTCCTTCAGAAGAAACCATTTGCTGCCATTCATTCTTGTACAGTATGAAGAACAACTTCCACAAACTTAAGAATTGCCTGAGCTAAATAATCCATCACAGTAAACACAAAGCCTTTAATTTGGGTTTGTCAAAGTTTCTGTTTTATCCTTCTTTCACTGATCCCAAGTGTTTTTATATTAGTGGGCACATTATGTTATGTTCTGTTTACTGTCAATCACCTGACACCCACAGGAAGAAATGAAAGTCTCTGTCAGAAAATAAACACTCAAAAACAAACTTTGTCACATCTATGTCTTCTTATTTAGGGGTGTCTTTGTTAGCTGGGACAGCAGTTAATTTCAAGCTAGGTTTGACACCATAAAGTTTGTATTTTAAAACAACAAAATACGAGTAAATGTTAAAAAATCGAATTAAAAATCGAATCAGCACTGGCCACACCCCAAAAAACCTGCTTTGACGTCACTGATTGCAACATGTTTTAAACTTTCAACCCATAAAGAGCAGTGCAGCAGCAATTTTCTGCCTTATATGATTTAGTGTTGATTTGCTCTTTAAATACAGCATGCATTGCAAAATGATTGGGGGAAATGTAAACTAGACGTAGACAGTAAATGGGCTTTAAACTCACATTGGCAGCCTCACATGGCGAGAGGTAACAGTTTGACTTTTGAGGCTTCAATACCCACAAATCATGTAGCCTAACGTGACTTCAGAAGACTGCACTCACCTCAGACCTACATTTCTTCTTCTTTTCTTCAGAGTGGAGGCGGTGAAGACGGGTCAGCAATCATTGGTACATCCAGCTTTCTCGCTCACTGCTGTTAGTTTTGTATTCCACTCTTTAAGTTTCAATTCAACACTCCCTGTGCGTGGAGAATATTGCCCACCAGTGGCCACACCTGAGACCAGAGAGGGAGAATCTGCAATGTCTCAATTAGAGAGGATGAGACTCTCTTCTTCTGTATTTCAGCCCCAGTTAATCATTTAGACTGATAACAAGGGTGTAATTTTACATAAAAAATCTTGCCTAGTGCAACTTTAAGGTTTATATTCAAGAGACAGTTTCAGATAGAGCAATTTTTATAATTACTTCAATTTAATTTAATTACTTTACCCTTTGGGTTGATTAGTTATTAAAAAACCAAAATCAAGATCAGACCAAAAAAAAAATACTTTACTTTGAGTTTCATGTATTTGAGTTTTCTTTGAAGGCTTTTTTTTGTGTGCTGCTATTTTATAGCAAAAACAGCCATGCAGACTTTAGAAGCGAGGGATGGCAGGATGCACGGAAGGTCATCTAACTTTACAGTACCCTGGAAACTTAATAATGCATCAGCCAGCGAAATGTCTGATTGATTACATAGCGAACTGGGAAGCTCTCCCACCCGGTATCTCCCTGGGCCTGAGGGAAGCTTCCCAACACCACCTGCAACTCTGCCCTGGGCTGAGCAGGAGATGCATAATACAGTCATCTTTTTTTATTCTCTGCCATGGAACAGGAAGCTTGCTAGTCTACCTCCAAAGGCCATGGAGGGAACGTCAGGGTTTGCCACCGTCTTTCTATCTGGAGCACGACTCCAATAACCGTGACATCTCTGCTGTGGCTGTGTGGCAACATAAAGGCAAAGTCCATTACATTTTGCAGATGAGAAGGCAAGGACGGGCGTTTGTACTGCATGTGCTGTCTTGGATTGAAATATGTCCCTGAACGAGAATGTAACTTTGCAGCTGGCCACATGCTGACCAGATTGCTGATGTATGTCTCCCCCCCCCTCAAAAAAAAAAATCATTCCAAGGTTATTTTTATTCAGTGTAGTGGTTTGTTAAAATACTGAGGGAAAAGGTGAGTGGGTTCAGCGTGAGAGCATCAGAGCCATTTGACTGATGTCATTTGATGAGAGACTACAACACCAGACAGCAAACAGATAGGGAGTTAAGTAAGGTGATTTGACGTCTGGTTGAATAGATGAAAGATGTTGTTAGCTATGTAGACAGCCAAGCCTTTTTTTTTTTCAATTTCCCCACCACTGTCAGGCACATTACAACGTATTGCTTTCACTCCAACAGTATATTAAAGTAAACAAACTGGTTCAAAACAAATATTTATCGCCAGCGTGTTTCGCAGTGCAATGAAAAATGGTCAACTGAGTCTGATTGCATCTAGTTCTCATACTATTTACTTTAGTGAAACAACATAAAATATATATATATAAAAAAAAAACAAATGCATGTATCATGGCATTATTTTGTCACTGACCTAAAATCCTTATAGTATTTGACATATTACCTGTATCAGGGCGTCTTATGCTGCAGAATGGATGAATGTGGGATTTATGTGCATCAAAGCTCTCTGGTCATTAAGTCCAACAAAAGAGTCTCTGTTCCCCAAAAAGACAGTAATATACTCATTCATCATATATCGTAACATATGTTAACTATTAGTGAACAATTACTAAATAATTGGTAATCACAACATTATAATTAAATGTTTAATAATTAATTTGGTAGGTCTATTTATTACTGAAACTTGTTATAAAGTGTGAAGTGAAAACCTCAGGAACGGCTTGAAAAGCAGCACTAAGCCTTTGGACATACAGTATTTTTTTTCTTTATCATTCATCCATTCAAGGTGATGAAAAGCATACAGTTCGCCCATTGTATTTTTGAACTGACTTGAAGACGGATTACACCCCTGCTCTTATCAGTCCTGAAAGCCAAAGCATTCTTGATGTCAGAGCAAGTTTGACAAATGAGTAAGAGGCGCTCTCTTACAGCCTGTTTGTCATCACAACTGTGACAAGTACAGCTCCGATCTGAATAGAAGCAATCTGCCTTTTCTTTTGCCTTTCTCCCTACGAGGAGCAGCGCTTTCCTACAGTACATGTTCACGCTTTCTAAATTTGCCGATAAAATATCCACAGGAAAACTGCGAAAAAGCTTTTCACATCCCTAAACATTTCATTAGTAGCCTCGTTATGGCTCCCCACATCTGTACGTTTTTTTGTGCTACCATCGGTTTCACTGCACCACCACAGTCATAAACACTCGGGTGGAAAAAAATCGATGCGGAGTACAGAACCAGAAACTTTTGTACTGCACAGTCACATGTATCACAGCCAATGAGTAAGAAGAGAGGCCTCGCTTGACAGAGAGCTGCGATTCTCTACCCAGTGGGAGCCGTTGTGTGGAACCCAACTGCTGGTACCGGCAAAGAGAGGCTCTGATCCCACAGAGTTTCCTGTAATGGCACGGAAGGAAATACTCTGGCCCTGAAGTGGGTCATTGAAAATGACATGCACAGATGTTCATGAGGCTCTGTTGCAGGAAACCAATATAATAGGCTGCCATCCATGAACCTGTCGCGCCGTACATTCCCCACCAATTTTCCTGGCCAGATGATGCCGGACTCGGTCCCCGGTGAACAGAGAAGGCTCCCAGAAGCTCTATTACTCTTTAAGTTTCTCTCAAGAAGACACATGAGGACCGCGCCAGAAACGTGTTTGCCATCTTGCTGGCAGAGCGTCTCTTTATGGATGTCCCATCAGCCCAGGTAATAAAAGTCCGAACCATTAGAGGGCCGAGGGGAGGAGAGAGGCCTGGATTACACCACATGAAACACAGGGTGGAGAGTGTTTTCAAAGGGATGGGAGAGGCTCTACGACGGTAAGCAGTATTAATGAAAATCACACGCTGCTTTCTGATCTATTTCCCATTTGAAGGAAGGCTTTGTTTGAGGGATCAGCGGAATCCGGTAACCTACACATTATCCTTCATCACAACAATTTTTCAGACTTCCATCCAACTCCTATGTCATATATATGTCTTATATCCTATATTCAACTCCTCAGAGATTCTTTCCCTCCAGTTTGGGCTAACACAAATCAGTATTAAAAACACTGGCAAACGCATTAACCAAAAGGCGTAATTTTCATTCAGAAATTGCTTATTACAGCAAATGCTTTATTGAATCAAATCTATGCCATAGTTCAGCACAGTATGTCATAACACATTTAGGGATATCGCTGACAGCTGTCATGAAAATGTGACTATTAATTGAAAGAACAATGGTGTTCAACTTGCTTGAAACATATTGTGAACACTTAAAAGCCAAAATAATACTGTGTGGATGTATTAGAGTGATAGTGTCCACACTTGACACTAATGGTATGTAATTGCTGCCTCAAAACAAAGAAAGTTGTTATATATATTGGATACAGTTTATTTGGAAGAGAACATTCAGATGATTGCTCAGAGCAGCTTAGTTTCAACCATTGTTAGTTTTTTTTCAAAGAGGCATCCTTTTTTTTACATTACACAATAGCTGCTGTCTGGAATTAAGTGATTCCCTGAACAAGTCCAGACCCACACAGGCGCCACGAGTACTTAAAGGCAATTGAAAAGGCGTAAGAGATAGGTTGAATCAATAGCCTGTTTTTTCACTTCCCTGTCAACTCCCATTGTTGATATCTCCAGAATACACACAAAAGGCTGGCAGGCTGCGGCATAAAAATAGCTGGCACCCTGTATGGCAAGTGGAGCATCCTGGGAATAATTGAGAGAAGTGGCAGTAGAAGTGACGCGAAGATTAAACGATTAACGTCCTCTTGCAGGCAGCCCAGAGCCCCGGCTTAAATAGGATAGGTGCCTGCAGAATATAGTGAATTATATACTCAGTGCAGTATTGTTTAGGTTTTCAGCTCGCCTGTTCAAACTCAAGTAAGACTTTCCTTTCTGAAGACAGCAGTGTGGGCATTGGGGCTGAGGGTGGAGATGGTGAAGCATAGAAACTCTTAGGAGCTGACGCAATCCCTTTCGTGTTTCTGCCCTGAGTGCTGCATGCACACTTCGACCTGAATCAATGAAATTTTGAAACCAGGCTATGTCTCGACTGGGGGTCCCTGGTGTGAAGGTGTGTGATTATTTACGGTGGTCATTGCTGCAGGGGCAGAATGAAGCTATCATCCAGGGGAGCGCTTGGTTCAAAAGTGCATCTTTTTAACAAAACCTTTAAAACTTCTGCACTCTTCACAACTGTTGTGAAGAGTCACACAGTTTGGACTCTTCCAATATATTGTAATCTGGTTCTTAATATGTTAACTTTCCTTCTCTGTTTGCAGGAACCAAATGAAATGTGAGACGCAATTTAAGAATAAACCGAATAATCTATATAGGCGTGAAGTGTCACCAGGCTTTTGGCTCACAGGGCACATATATCTAAAATTAACGTGACATATGCACACGCAAAGTAGGTAATGAATTCAAATTAAACTTGAGAATCTTACAGTATACTGATGCATGATTCTCAATGAGAGCCTGTCTCAGAGGAGTGTTGCTTTCACCGGTCCACGGTGGTGCGCCCAAGGCCATTACGTATGAATTATGACTGCAGAGCTTAGCAGCACAACAGAGCCACCGGGAGAAGCCTTCCGTGACGGCCCACCTACAGTACTTCCCTGCACACCGCGGCCTTGTTAAACATTTAACACAAAGGCCGCTTAATTATACATCAAAGTAATTGTTCATCAGCAAAGAGCGCCGCATATACAGTATACTGTACGTTGTGAAGAAAAAGGACGTGAACTGTAAGCCCTGGACTTCAACTTCCTCTGCAACCTCCCAGGATGCCTTTTATCCTCCAGATTTCCAACAAGCAAATTTGAGCTGTAACACCTCTTTTTGTCACCTTTTTTTCCTCAAGTGTTAGGAGATGCCCCACGGCTAGCTATTGCGCTGACACACAGAGTGGAGGTGGTTCCTAGTTGGTGGGTTATGCTGTTATTACTGTATGATTTTTGGTGATGACAGAATTCTGTGCAGCTATGCAGGATGAAAACGAGCTGAAAAGACACTGTGTGATGAAAAGCACAGTATATTTACTGACATACTGCTCATATACCCTATGTACTATTATCTCTTTACCGTGTTTCCATTCACTTAATCACTTCTCCCTCCACCTGCTGCTATAGAGTTGTTACTGCTGCGTTCTGACATTTTCTAACACCTTTACAGTCCAGCAGTCCATATATTATAATCCCGTACTGCAAATAATAGTTATGTTTCAAAATGACCAGAAATTTAACATTGATTCAAAATTATATTTAGCCTGGTACATATTCTGAAGCCTATTTTGTATTTCCATTTATTATAATCAACACATTGAGAGATTAGACACTTCAGATGCAGGTAAATGGATTCTTTGTTTGGACAGCGTTGGTTTAAATTTTTTCCTGCATTATTTCATGTTCAGGGCTTTCATACCAGCACCTTCAGATAAGGGTCTTCTAGAGAGATAGGATGAATTATGCTTGGTAATACCCAAGAGCCGGTGTAGTCCCAAAAACACACAGAGATTGTGTTAAGCAGGGAAGCGTTGTTACAAGCAACACGGTACAGAATGTCAGCACAGCCCTGAGCTGCTGACATAGTGGATACATTCAGTAGTGCAGCATATGTAGTGAATTCACAATACAATGATAAATCCTCTTACCCACAAACCTGTCTTTGGTAATACTGAGTTCTTATTTTTCTCAACAATAGATGACTTTCCGAGCAACGTCACACAAAGTGTGCGTGCGCATCTAAGGTGCAGAAAGGCTACCGGCAGCCACTCAGTTCACGTTACTTAGTTAGTAATCGGAGTTCCCAGAAGCGATAGCAAAGATTTTAGTTTAGTAAGTAGTCATTAACATCATGCCTCACAGTTGCTAGTCGCAGTTGCACCCTAGACTGGAAAGAATAAAAGCAACCCCTGAAACCAACAGTTACAGTAGGGTCCAGCTGCAGCCCCGGAGAAGCTCCTGGCTTGGCATAGCACACCCACCCTAACCCCTGTTCCTATCTTCGTCTAGTCTAGCGAGGGGCTTCTCCAGGTCTGCAGCTGGGTGCTGTTGAAGCTGCTGAAGTAGCAATCCAGCTAACTCAGTTAGCTAGCTTCACAGTAAACCTCCTGGTTGACACTTACCCGGGCCATACATGTACAATTTGTTGTCAGGATGTCGCCTTTTTCAGTACGTACACCTGTGCATCACAGGTTTTGCCTTCACACTTTGACGCTGGCTGGGTAAGATCTCTGCTCTTAACACACAAAACTCACCAGAGTTGTAATGTCTGATTTGTTGCACATGTCAACATAATGCTTGGAGGTTGTCTTTTGTATACTCTAGGCTTTTCAATCAGATACATATGGCCATTGGATCGGTGGCCACTTGGCCATGTCTACAAGCCATTCATCAACTGGGATTGAATAAGGGTCCAGCAGTCATTCACCAGTACATAAAACAAGTTTTTCTATATAATCTGCACAATCAGAGTCTGACAAACTAGCCCGATACACCATTGTTGTCCGTTTGTTTGTTGTTATCAGTGCGAAAATGACAGCCAAGTTGCTATAGCTCCGATAGAATTCAGTGGACATGGTTAATTTCTGGGCTGTAACCATCACTGTCTAATAAACATATCTGATTTGCTCGCTAGCTAACAAATAAGCTAGTATTAGTAGTGGCTATTAGTCACATGTTAACAGTTACTTTGCTAATTTAGCTTGCTAGCTAGTTAGCTATAGCTAACAAAGCCAACTGAACGACCTCTCAACCTTAAAGTCGTACTGCGTTGAAGTAGAGTTTAAATTTAGAATCAAATCTACCTTATCAGACTATTCATTTTACTCATAACATTGCTGAATTGACCTACCAGCACAACATGACCATCTTTTACGGGCATGTCTCTTTTTCTGTCCACGTTGTTAGAGCCCTTTTTTGCTCACAGCCAGATCTCCGGCGGACCTCCACGATGGCGCCAGCCGCGGTTGCTAGGAGACTTGTGGCGCGACTGCAAAAGCCTCTATAGGAAGTCCCCGGTCCTCCGCTCCTATATGTGGAGTTGCGGTGCCGTGGAGGGGGTGGGCAGCGGGCTGGAGAGGAGCAGTTCTGCAGATGGCCGGAGCAGTGGGGCTCCTGGCAGCTGCCCCGTAAAAAAGTGCCCACAGCAGCTGCCTCGTCAACTATTCACACAATAAAAAGGGCAGCCTTCTGGAGGATTAACACTGTAAACTCTCATCTAATGAAACAGTCAGACGCTGTGATGAATGTGCTCCGCCTGATTTTTTCCCAACGATTGCTCTGGATAATCATTTGCCAACCAACAGGTCCACGTCACCATGCTGGTTCTCTAACTGATATCAACAGCCTGCTATTTCCACGATGGCTTTTACTCTGTGATTGTACTGCGTTTATGTGTGGACCCCTGGAAGAATCGCTGTTACTTCCGTGCCAGCAAAAATTAAATAAGGAAGTAATTTTAACTTGATTTGCATGTTTGAATCGCAGCAATTGCTCGTAATATGGTAATGACTGCAGTGAAAATCAACGAGCGCATGCTATTTCTCTGACAGAATATTGTTTCCACTCATGTTGTGTCATTTTTTTTAAAGTTAGATAAAGATAAGATTCCGGGATCTGGATGTAAACGCATAAAATAATGTCATTTTCTTTGAATTTCCTTTTTTGCACACTGATCCCTCTGAGAATTGTTAGTAATTTAGTTAATTGAAAGTCTAATATTGTGTGATATTTCTGTCGCAAAAACGATATTGTTTCCACTCATAATATCCTGTTTTGAAAGTTATCTAATCACATCACAGTAGTCCAGATTCTGTATTTAAATGCATATATTAAATGTGTCACAGATTGTATATAATTAAATTCGCACCTCTAGGAGATGCACACTGGTCCCACTGAGAATACTTCCTTACCACAATGTTTTATAAAATCAATTTCCATTCACAGTCTCTCTCGATGTAATGAATAGAGAGAGAAAAAAAGCTGTTTGTAGATCATCAGTCATCACTATCCACCAGGAGAGAAGCAAAATATTGAAAGGAACGCATGCTAATTAGAAACAAACACATTATGCCTTTTACTCTATTTCATCATAAACAAAACCGCCTGAAGATACGGGGGGAAACAAGCATGGCGGCACAGCTGGAAAATCAAACCGCTGTGTTATGACTGATCAGAGCTTTCCTCAAGCCTAGGTGAGACAAAACGCCGGTGCTTCAAGATGCATTTTCCCCTTGCTTTCGGTCCAGCGTTTGCGAGTCGAAGGAGCAGCGGCGTCTTTGAAGATGTTTCACGGGGAGCTATTCTCTCCAGCCCCGAGGGAGGAGGAGAAAGTGTTTCTGATCTCTTGTTACACTTCATTTGAGTCTTTGAATGCATTCAGTGGATATGTAATTGTGCTGAGGCTGAGGAATAATGGGATCACTTAGAAATGGAATACAATGGTAATTTAATATACCTGTGTGTGTGTGTGTGTGTGTGTGTGGGGCTGTGTGTGTGTGTGTGGGGCTGTGTGTGTGTGTGTGTGGCTGTGTGTGTGTGTGTGTGTGCGGGCCGCCTTGTATCAAGTTACGTCTTTAAAAGATCCTCCAGTTTCTCCAGGCTCGGTATTGATTTGTATGTCGATCCTCTTGCCTCCAGTCCTCTCAGCCTTTTGCACACTGATGTACCGGCTGTTTGTCAATCAGGTCATTTGTTATGTTCCTCACTGACATGTTTATCCAAAAGAATAGTGTCTGGGGGGCCATTATTATAAAAGAGCTACTGCTACAGTGTGGGACGGGTGGCATTTAGCATCAAAAATTACCCCCATCTGGAGAAAATCACCAACTCGATTGAAGCCTGGAAAATGAGCTTGTTCAGAGTGCTTTCTTGACTTATTTTGAACGAGGGGCAAAGGGCAAGCAAACAAGCATGGCTGTCAATACTGATTTTTAGGGAGGTGAGTAATGACTAGAGCAGTGGTTCTCAACGTGGGGTCCGGGGACCAACAGGGGTCCTTGAGGGGGTTCCAGGGGGTCCCCAGCAAATTGATGAATTGTTAAACTTCAGCATTATTTCATTTAGAAGGAGTTAACACGATTAGAGAATGTAGAAGAATGACTGTTTTGATCATAGTTTCTCTGTTATCTCTCTACCTGCAGTACAGACAGTCATGGGATTCTGGACAAAATCATATCTGACAATAAAAATATTCTCTGATTTGGGTCTGAGAGACAAAATCTCATCAAATGGGGTCTGTGGCTCTAATGTGGCTAAACTAGGGTCCTTGATATGAAAAAGGTTGAGAATCACTGGACCAGAGAATATTGGTGGGATGGCTGCAAATGCGGTGATGGTAATGATGACTGACGATGACAATAATCGTGACGGCAACGTCAACGATGATCAAAATGAAAATGATGACAATGATGATGATGGAAATGGTAATAATGACTTCAGAAACGACAGCAATGACTGCAAAGACACCCATGGCAATGATGACAAAGGCAAAAAAATAAATAAAAAATAGCCTCTGTAGTAACAATCAAAAGCAGCTTTTGGCAGACATGGGACACCGTTGGAAGTATCAGTGACAGTCCTGACCACCAGCAGTTATTGTCTACCCAATGTAATCTCTCAATCGAATACTTTAGCCTTGGGACAGGAATCGAGGCCTAAACAGCCTAATCCAGCTATCAGTAGTCTCTGGATGACAGATAATTCCTATCCACCGCAGAATTGGCTGGATAAAAATAAAGGATGAAAAACTCAAGAGTCGGTGTTGAGCCGGTCAAGTGGAACTTGGTCGACCGCGCTGTTTGGGATCTGTTATCCTGAGGTGTTTTCAGTCTGGCCTGTGCTGGCATTAGGAGCTGACAGGGGGAGACCTCCTCGGCAGACTGGAAGCCCACACAAACAAGAGAATTACAGGGGAGCTGTCTCCACCGCAAGCCGTGTCACTGCTCCTTAACATGCTAAGTGATTGGCTGCTCGCTGAACTGAAAACACGAACTCGGAGCTTTGAGGGTAAAAGTGTGGAAACTCAGTGCCGCTCCTCTCAATGTTTTATGATGAATTTCAAACAATGAAAGCTCTTAACTCCCTCTACAGCCACCACATACTAGGCATGATCTCCCAACATGCCTGCGGGTCTCCCAAAACTAAAATGCAAATATGTATGAAATGCTCCATGCACGAAAAGTGAGAGAAATATTTTACGACCACGAAAAGGAGACACAACTAGAAACAGGCAGCAGTCTGACACTGAAATAGTTGAAACTATAGGTGTTGGATTGTGGATGGGAATACAGTATAATTGACACCAAATCCAACAACCCGGGTTCAAATCCTGACTCATGAGGTTTGAGGTAAAATTTTTAGCAAACATTTTTTTTATTTAACCATGATCTTACCCTAACTTGCCTAACCAAAGATTTTGTTGCCTAAACCTAGCTTAACCCTATACTTAGCCAAAGTTGTTTTACTCACCTAAACGTAATCTTTTCACATGACGAACAGGTGAAAATGGTGTGTCCAGTTCCTTATAGAGGAACGTAATCTTCACATCATTCATCTCCACAACACATATTCTGTTATTTATGCTAGTAGTTTGTGCTCATGTCATAAAAAATGTATGGGTGTGTTGTCCCAACACAAGATATTTCAATGAAAACAATATCATTGTGAGCATTACACTACGCACAATGGTCTGGTTCCTCTAAACCAGTGCATTTGTTTGTGAGACAGATGCCTATTTCCAGAGCAACTTATCTTTGATATTAGCATATGGCACTCATTAAACATGAAATGTTTTCACAGCGATCTTCTCACACAGAACAACTTGTGTCTGTGTTTAGAGATTTTCTCCCCAGCTTGTTGTGCATCCTACGCATATATCCTACAGCAAAGCTGATTGTATCACAGCTTAGCTGACTTTTTCAACTTTCTGGCAACTCTGCTTCAGATAGGGGAAATTTGCATTAATTAGACAGGCTCTTTGAGTAGCAAGAATATGCTGCAGGATGAATATATTAAAAGGAATTTTGAGACATGCTATAAATACTAAACAACATTGTTTTTCACAGCTTGAGATAGACATATAGAGAACGAGATGTGATGCTTGAGCTGTGGAGATTCTTCCCCATCATGCTCATGTTTAAAAAAACGGTGACTCAGTGCAGTGAGTTCAAATAAAACGCCACACATACACAAGGAGCGGCTCTCTTTTTACATGAACGTACCTGTTAGAGCTGCGTCACTCTCGCTGGCTGTTGTTCCCTCTCAGTTTCTAATACATTTAATTATGTATGTGCCTCCTGGCTCAAAGAGAACATACCTCCCAGCTACAAATTACACATGGCCGAAACAATTAGCTAGTTGACAGGCTGTCGAAGCACTTAATTACACATTTAGCATCTTACAGTGCTACAGTGGAGTCTGTTTTTGTTAAATATTCAGTTTTCAATCTCTCATTGGTGTATCCCAGTCATCAGGCTGTTCATTTGGCACGAGCAACATTATGTGATTGGTAGTATCCTTTCTGAAAAATACTGTTTTCTTCTAATATCAGGAGCCTAAACTCATGAATGCCATCAAATAAAGATAATAAATAGATAGTTATGGAGAGAGAGCGAGAGAGTTCTCAAAACCTTGAGGCTAGACAGAGACTTTTGAAGTCAATGATGTGAGGGTTATGGGATAATAATGATATAAGTGAGATGATAATGACTGCTATTATAGGCATGTAGCAACAATTCACAAAAAAATACCTTGTGAGACTTTACTGTATTTGAAAAATATTTCTACCATAGGGCAATATATAGGGGTCATCTTAACATGTGTCATTAGAAAATTACAAGATCATTATCATTTGTCAATCTCGGATATTCATCGAGTCCTTGAATCGTGGCCGAACCGTTTGATATATTGCCCGCTGGCACAGTGTGTACTGTCCTTTGCCAGATTTTATGACCAAGCATTTTTCACAGAGCCAACATCAGCAAACTAAAAATATATGCAACACATTAAACATGCTTTTCTTGCAAACGTCAATTTCTATCCGTCCCTCCAGCAAATCATGCGGTGTTACTGCTGGGAATTAAATCTGGGCAGCTTTATGATTATTATATAGCCACGTGTCATAAAAAGAGAATTCGCTTTCAATTGGTGATATAAACCCCTTAATTACATATGCTGTTTACAATGAAGCAATGCATCATAATACACACTTGAATGCTGCGGATGTTTGAGCTCAAACTTACTTTGAAAGCAGACTTTTCAAGCACTTCAACACCTTAACGCAGAAGCTGTCCGAGGCACATTAGCATCACACTGCCATGTGAATAGAAGTTAGAGCTATTCTCGGCTTTTTGATGAGTCAGTGAGGTCACCCCACAATTACAATACACCTGAGACAAACAGCTGTGTTGGTGCTGGCAGGCCCTTTCTGCACCATGGAGCAAACAGCACAATTTGAAAAGAAAAGCCTCACTTTAATTATGCATGTGTTCAAATGAAGGGCTTGCAACGCTGGCTCCTTTGCTTGCATATGCATAGATGGCAAATTGTTTCGCGACACAATACATCTGCAAAGACCTTCCTGAAGTTCTCCCTTCACTTCACATTGAGGTAGACATAAAGATGGTACTTCATCTTCACACTGGAAGCTGTTTTATTGCGTGTTATGAGCGGCAGCGGTAGTCTAGGTGTTACAGATGCAGGTTTATAGACTGTAAGGTCACCAGTTTGAATCCTGGATTGGTTTGAAAACCCTTCCAGAATTTACTTTAAAATACTGTTGATCGTATACAAATCGCTCCATGATTTAGGACCCAGATACATCTCTGACTTGCTCTTACCATATGAAACCTCTAGACCCCTTAGGTCACCTGGGACCGGTCTGCTAACTATTCCCAGAGTTAAAACTAAGCAGGTTGGGGCAGCGTTTAGTTATTCTGCTACACAGAGCTGGAACAAATCTCCAGAAGATCTCAGAATCGCCCCAACTTTAACTGATTTTAAAACTAGGCTCAAAACCTTTTTTTGTTCTGCACTGCCTGCAACTTGATCTTATTCCATTTCTATGCATTTTAATTCTTTATTTATTCTCTCTTCTTATACACTTTATCTCTTTTTATTTGTTTTTTATTCATCTTATCCTGTATTTTTTATCTAGTGTCTTATATACCTTGTGTAAAGCACTTTGAATTTGTGTATGAAATGTGTTATATAAATCTACTGTCCAGGTGCCCTTGAGCACCCTCCCACCACCCCCCTCTACCCCCCTGTTGCAACTGGGCCAACATTAAAAGATTGTAGTTGCACTGTGCAGCTTCAAGGTGTGAATTTGTTTAAAGAACATACTGTATGTACTTGAGTTTGAAGAAAAGGTCTGAGAAAGTAAGACACTTGGTTCAGCCCCAGAGGTCGTGTCTTGTGTAAACACACCCACAGTGTCCCTCAGCTCTTTATTTGACGATTGCCAGACATTTGATGTTAAAGTCACTCATGCTTGCTCACAGATATAGTCTGGAACTATGAAGTGAGTGCATCTTGACAGCCTCATAATATATCTCTCTGTTCTGTTCGGCAGCGACGATCAACAATAAACATGCCTGGGTGCCTGCTGTAAGCTATTTTACAGCTCTTGATTTCGCTAATACATTTTAGAAGGAAAGACACTGCTTGCATGATGTACAACACTTTGCAGTTCAGCAAGTCAAAATTGGACTATGTTAATGTTCCTTGGCTTGTCCTTTGCTGTGACCTTGCTGCGGCGGAGAGGCTTGTGTGTGTCTCAAGGATCCTGAGAGCGACAGTGTGGCAGCGGGGTGAAATCCCCTGACAGGCTGCTTCCAAGACAAGTCTAGACTAATGTAATAACTCCAGTTGTTACACTGTTAGCCAATAGTATTACATCATCAGTAAAAAATGTGGTACACCCCTAATAAAATAGTAGTCACCGGTTGATGTAATAATGTAATGTTTTTACATTTTCCAGCAATTTATTACATTAACAGGTTTTATTACAACCCATTTATAGGGACATTTTATTTCATTTTGACAAGTTATTACATGGTTGCATGATTGACATGATGCATGAGGAGAAGACTTGACTTGGGTTCTGGTGACTTGGGACTTGACTTTGACCTGGTGACTGATGACTTGAAAAGGTTTCTAAAGTCTTGACTTGAGATCTTGTGTTTGTGTAAATGACTTAGATTGAAAGTGATGAGATTTGTTCCAGCAGACGACTGAATTTAAATTCTGTTTTCTGAATTTGTATGGAATGATTGAATTTATTGAAGTTGAAACTGATTATAGAAATCAAACTCATGATGCTCTTACCAAGTTTTTATCCTATTAAAACAATATTGCTTTGAAAAGTCCTAGTTTTCTTTAAGATATAAACTGGACTCTTGATTTGTTCTGACTTGACTTGCTGTTCAACATTTATACTTGAGACTTGACATTAATGACATGGACTTGACTTGGGCTTGATTTGGTAATCTACATTTAGATTTGGGACTTCACTTGAGACTTGTGGCTCAAGACTTGAGACTGACTTTGGACCTGAACAAAGTTGACTTGGTCACACCTCTGAAAGTGTTATGCGCCACTTGGTATGATGAGGGTGAAGTAAGTAGGTCGCTTGCATCCTAAATCATAGCTTATGAATTCTAATTTCAATTTCACCTAAGTAAGAACTCAAAAATGTCCTTTCTTTTGCCAAAGTTTGTCTGCAGGTAATGACAGAGCATTGAGTGTTAGCAGCGTCCTCTGCAACTAAAAATGATGAAATTTTAATTATGTAATTTTATACCACGTTCACACAATGCATGATGAATCACTCTCCCCACAAGCGTGTATGATGGTGTGGCACGAATCAGAGCCAAACTTAATTTCTGAAATTATATATTCATAGTAGGTTGCTGCTTGCCCTATTTTGACATGCAAAATTTCAGACCAGCTGGATTTGCATGCATCTGCGTGATGTGTGTGGCTGTGTGTGTGTCTGTGTGTGTGGCTGTGTGTGTGTCTGTGTGTGTGCGTGTGTATGTGTGTGTGTGCAATGTCAAGGTTTCCCTTCCAATAAACCACCTGACATTGCTTGCAACTTTCAACTGTTGCGGATTTACACGGTCCCAAGGGAGGTTGAGAGGAAAAACGAAGAACCCAGATTATGATGCCATAAATCTGCTAAGTGCTTTTTTTTTTTTCCCAGGCAGTGAAAGGGTTGATTTATGCTGACATAATTGCCAACAGCGTAAACTACTTGAAGAACTTGAAGAACACTAAATCTTGCATGCATCCATTAACCATCTCTCACCATTCATGCCTCAGAACTAATTCCGCTTCTTAGTAACAGTAGATAAGAGGAACATGAGACTGCCTGCCGTTATTAGCTTTCAAGCTCCAGACACGAACCATGCACTCATCGTTCCATTCTATCATTAGGGTTTAAAATAAAGCACCTGGCCTTGGCTGTTTGCTTTGGATACAGTTCGAGACCCCTGAACATCATCATTAGCGACAGGGAAGCATTGCCAAGTCCAAATCTCTCTCGCCACTCCTCTGGTGAAATAAAAAACCAGGGGATGAAGCAACTGACCTGCTTTCCAATTCAAAACAGTGAGTCAGTGCTTAAAGCTCTCTGCTGCAACTATGTATTGCACATATGAGTGAGTTTCTCCTCCATCGGCTCTTTAAGCTTCTAAGCCATTTAATTTTCCATGTGTCAGTGTTTGTCAATGTGTGCATACTATAAAAACGCCGTAGAATTAATGATGCCATTCAGCGCAAGTCGATCATACGCTCTCCCATACAGCGGAGGGGAAGGGTACAGCGGCTCACAG
The DNA here is from genome assembly GCF_046629955.1 of Centroberyx affinis. Taxonomy (NCBI): domain Eukaryota; kingdom Metazoa; phylum Chordata; class Actinopteri; order Beryciformes; family Berycidae; genus Centroberyx; species Centroberyx affinis. The sequence continues at coordinate 46,453 of NW_027280627.1, read as the reverse complement.
CTTGATCAGCACCGGGAAACACTAGGTTAGAGGCACCGTGCTGTAATCAAAAGGTCACGCGGTTGATCACTGTGTCAGCCTCTTCAGCAGACGCTCAGTCCTGCTGAAGTGCCCTTGAGCAAGACACCGAACCCCTACCTGCTCACTCGCTGAAAGTCACGGGGGATAAGAGCGTGGGCCCGATGCTTGAAATGCAAATGACTTAGCGGCGGTAGATAAAGATCGCTCATTTTCTAAAAAGCTATTAATTCCTTCACACAGTTATCACAAAATGAAGCTGAGCGTCGACTTCTTTCAAAATACCAATCAAACCGCTTCATTTGTTTCAAAGTCAGGAGTCTTTTTGGTGCATTCACACAGCAATAAAAAGTTAAACAACTTCAAAAAAAGGTAGGGTACCTTGACATTCAGTCTCTTATTTTTTTTTTTTCTTGGCACTTGTCATATAACGGGGGAAAAGTTTCTGTATTTGCCTCTAAGCTACCCTAAAAGCAGATTGTTAACATTGTTTGTATGCCTTATTCAGTAGGCAGACAAACTAGCTCGCGGCTAGCAGCACCCATGATAAACTGAAGTGCCACAGAAACATTTTCCCCACATTGTGACAAAAGCGAAGAAAACTAACAGGAAAAAAAAAAATTAAACATGTCAAGGTATCACTTTTGCAGAACAAACCCTTTGAGAAAACCTGATTCATCGTGCACCTAAAGCAGGCCAGCGTGTCTGCTTGTGCCTCCTCCCTCTGCAGCAGTAGACCTCTTTACGGGGAAGGCCACATCGGGAGGCTGCTCTCAGCTCGCTGCTGCTCCGTAAATGTGGATCAGTGAGCTAAATATTTGGCTGATTGCTTTTATTTGGGGAAATAGGCCTGAAAACGGAGTGGTGTGCTTTTGCTCCTAGCACTTTACCTCCTACTTAAATCATGCCCATCCATTCCCATCTGCGAGACTCATATTATAGGACAACCTGTGTGACTGCTCCACATGGGTATTTATATACACAAGAGAGAACTGATGGATGAATTTCAGATGTGCTTCCCGGGAGTCTGTGGGGATGTTTCCATTTCTAGACTGGGGAAAAATGCTCCACGTCGCCCCTGGGAATACAGTATCTTAGGTGCCTGTGCTGCTGTTTTCCATTCGATTACCTCACCTCAAACTGGTGCTGTTATTTCAACAGCCTTCTGTTCGCATTTTGCATGAAACAGAGCAAATGCATTAAGATTATGCATAATATATACAAGTGAGTGCATGTTTAAAAACATACATGAGGGAGAGGCCTCATGCGATGAAAACAGCTGCGGACGATTATTTTCATATCACATGGGCAGACTGTAAAGTGCACTGCGGCCCCGGTCCAAAGAAGTAGGGGAAGAAATAGAGTGTGTGGTGTTTCAGCCACTTTGTTCTCCTTCTCCTTGATTTATCCATACAATATTGACTTTGATTTATCTCAGAGTCCTGCGCACTTTTACAGGGAAAAAGTGGACCTGAAAGGCTTTATCTGGTATTCCAACAGCAATATCATTTCACAACACAATTTATTCTGGATTTCACCTCATCCTGCAAGCCTCTGTTCCAGTAATTTCCCAAATGGTCTCATTTTTAACTATGGGTTGCCAGAAATACATTATACATACATAACGCATTCCCAGTCAAGAGAAATCGCACAGCATGGCTATCTCTTGCTATATTGCCTGGAAACCCAAGGGATATCAAATCTATAACGTGATCATCTACAAATGGACTATTAAAGGTGCAATCAAATTCCTGAAATGAATGCATTTCTGGCCATGGAGCAGAGTATTCTTGGTTTATGTGCACTGCATTCTATAACTGTAATGGGAATGTTAATCCGCTTGCATTATCTGTGTATCTTGGCTTGGCTGCATTCCCTGTTATTTTATCTAGGAAAAAAAAAAGACTCCATGTTAGTGTAATGAAAAAGAAGTTGAAATACAACATAAAACTAGCTAATAAACTGTGACCTTGGCTTACAGACAGTCACGTTTTCCTCTTGTTTTGATAATGTTAGAGGCGTGGGCAGAGGTAGTAAGCAAAACATATAATTAGTCCACTGTGTCCTGTCCTCATTTAGTTCTACTAACCTGTCGGGACAGAGGGAGTAAGCACACAGGCTGCAATGAGAATTATATCAGTCCACGTGTTTTCCACACAGATTCACTAAAGGTTTGCACAGGGAAGACAGATAGATAGATAGATAGATAGTTTTTATGTATGTCACTCCTCAACGTACAGATCATACAGAGCAAAGTGCGTTTACAATAAACACTTAACCCCAATAATGACAGAAAAAGAAGAGGTTGAAGATGACTCACTTAGAGCTATGAGACACAGGCTAAAAATAAATACACATCAAAATACTAAGTATATATAAAGGACCAAAATGACCAAATCAGTATGCCTGACTATTCACTATAGGCAATGAGTAAAAAGTGTGAAAAGCAACACTCTCATTATTTTGCCCACATAATACTTAACTGTAGGTGAGGCCATGAAAATAGAGATCGCATGCAACATACTCGTAGTGAATCTGGATCCTAGTCTTTGCAATGATCAGAAGTCAAACTGTACATGACCTGTAGAGCAAAAGACTGAGCAGGGTGAGCAGTTCATCGGATGGATAAAGAGTAAATAGATGGATGTGTGGTGTGGTGTGGGCCGACCTGACATCACGGCTGTAAACAACAGCACCTCTCCTGTGCAGAGGAGTGATTTTCTGTGTCACACTCGGCTGAAGGGGACGTGAGCACCCTTCGCTGTCCGGATAATCAATTAGGTTCATTATCGGCTCCATTGACACACTCGTCTGTGCTGAACAATAATTGTGGCAGAGCTAAGCTTCAGTAGTGACAAATCACTTTTGAGTTGTTTCAGTGTTACCGATGGTCCTGATGCTCATCTTCCTTATTTGATATAAAAAAACACTTGTAAAAACAGATAACCAGTAAATTACGGCCTATAACTTGCACTGGTAAAATGTGAAAATATAAGACGTAGAATATATTATTCTTAGATAAAAACAACTCTCATAATTGACCATGCTGTGAAATTTTTGGGGCAGCAGTTTGTCAGACTGACCCTCAGTCTCATTACAAAGTATTTCTAGTTTTGCTACTTTGTTATGAATGCTGATTCAGATTAGCGTATTAATTGAATTACTTGTTCAGTGTCAGAATCCATTTGTCTCTTTCTCTACATCTAATCAAATTGTATTAGACAACCATTGCTTAGTCGCAGCCCTGTGTAATCGCATTACTGCAACTGACTGCTAGAGAGAAAGGTGCACTGCATAGAGATATGCTGATTTTATAGGTTAAGCCTCTGCGGCTACTTTTTTCTCGTACTTGTACTTTATACTTGTACTTTATATTCATGTCGTCTTTGACTTTCATTACAGACTGTACTTCGAGTTGAGAGTAAGTGCTGGTTCATGCTTTCCACAAGTTCCATATGACCACAGATTTGCCGTCTGCGTACTTTGACATACATGTTTCTCATACTTCTTATGACAACTTATGGCACTGTTGAAAATGAATCCTTCTACATTCCCCAACAAGAAAATCATTTTTTGAAAATCATTCAAAGTCAACTTGGCCACAGTTATGTCATTTTGATCATGTCATTGTGTCCTTTTGATTATGTCATTTTGATTGCAATTATGTCATTTTGATCATGTCATTGTATCCTTTTGATTTTGTCATTTTGATCGCAATTATGTCATTTTGATCATGCAGCATGATCAAATGAATCAGCTATAAGTCAACTAAGTCGCGACTTCAAGAAGTTAGCATGAGAAAATACTGTTCACCTAATACATTTCATACTCTAGATTTACAACAGATCCAGAAAATACAACTCACTAAGCTCATTCTCCAATTTATTGCTCATCGAATCTCCCGGTAAACTGTAGATTTACAACAGATGCAGAAAATACAACTCACTATATAACTCACATTCTCCAATATTCATCAATTTATTGCTCATCTAATCTCCCGGTAAATGAGATGAATGTCAATAATGCCATTACAACATGAGTCCTCATCTGCGTCTTACCCTGCCTTTGCCTGGTTACACGATCTAAGAGCTTAGGAGCATCACTTTGCTGTCCATGGGTGATTACCTCTGCATGCTGACCAGCAGCAGCCTCACAGTGACAGGGCCAAGCACTCCAGTGAGGAGAGAAGGGGATAAGGGCTTGGAGGGAGGCTGCAATGCCCATAGCCTACAGTAATCCTGGATCACAGAGTTAGCTCCGTTAGCTTCTCCCACTCACTGCGGGGATTAGAGACACTGAGCCAACCGCTCTGATGAAACACTTGCAATATCTGGGGACTAAAAGAGACCTGGCGGGAGGATGGGTCAGTCAGGAGGTGTGGGGGAGGGGTAGGGAGGGAGGGAGGGAGGGACCTGACAGCATCAACTTTCAGTGCTGTCAGCGTGGCTTTACAAATGACATCACTGATGAAGACACCCGCTCTCAAATTCTAGGTGAAGCCATTCAGAGGCGAGAGATCATGCCGGCCTGATTGCCATTATTTCCATGCTTATCCATCATGTTGACATTACAGCCTTCTGTTGGAAATAGCACTCCCCGCTGAGATTTTTTTTTGTTGTTGTTTGTTTGGTTTTGTGATATTCAGAACGTTGAACTGAATGTGTCATCAGGACCATTCAAGGAGACTGTTTTCTGGACTTAATTGTGTTTACTGTGGAAGTGCATGCAAAGTATTTTCAGGGGAAGTGGATCAGCTCCAACTGTTCGTGCAACCAATAAACACTTTATGCTGATTAAAACATGAGCAAGTCTGTAATTTAGACTGCAATTTGCTGCTGTCAGTTCCTAAGTGCCACTCATTCCAGTTGTCTCTGTTACCTCTCTCAACTTGGCCAGCTGGTTGTGATTATGGACCAAGGGCCAGTCATATCATCCTCTATTCTTCTGTGAGACAATGCAACTTGAGCTGAAAAGAAGGGAATAGATTTAAAAAATCAAGTGAATGTGAAAAAAGGTTATGAAAAAGGTTCATAACACCTTAAAAAAGTCACACACCTGTTGTAATGCAAAATGTCATGTTCTGACTTTCATGTTCCGACAATAACACAGTGATAATTTTGCTCAAGGTGCCTTCTAATGCCTTACAAGCAAAACTTCAGGTAAATCTGGCCCAGGGTTTGTTCATTTGTTTATTTGTTTTACTTGAGTTGCATTGTTTTAGCGTATCTGCAGAATATGAGCATACAACGTTTTAATTGTAAAGTTAGATAATAGGTGTTAGTCAAAAATCAGAAAAACACATGAGCAACAAAATCTGGCAGATGGAGGACAGCAGCCACCTTCTACAGTACATTGTAGGTACAGTAGGAGAGGGAATAGGCACTTATGGAAGCATAATATACACAATATACACATTTCAGCTGCAGTTAGACTCTACAACAAGTCTTTGAGAAATCAAATACACTCTTAAACGCCTATAACAGTATGGGAGTTCTCTTTGACTCAAGACTTTCAGGGTTTTTAGTATTTTTATTCCTCGATTTTCTCTCTATGTCTCATTTTTTTGTGTTTTAACACTTTTTTTTTTATGTGGATGTTGCTGTCACCCAGATATGCCTCTTTGGGATAATAAAGAAAGACTTGAATTGACTTGAACTTACAATCGAGCCATAACAGCTCCGTATTTTAGCTCTTAATTCCTCAGTGACCCTTCCTGGTGGCAGAGCTGCAGAGTCCTTTTTAAAAACGCCCTCTCTGCGGACCTCATACACCACAATGCCACTGAGCCAAGCAATGGAGAATGCCAATGACTTCTGAATGAGTTATGTCAGCACCGTTCTGTCACTGCCATGTCACTCTTGATAGGCCTCTTTGCTGGCCCAGCCAAAGATGCAAATATCTGTCACAGTGTTGACAACATGCAAAACTGCAGAAAGTGTCAGGAAGCAAATTCAATTTATGCATTTAGAGTTATCATTATGCATAAAGAGAGTTGCCGCCTTGGCTCGCTAAGAGCTTATGCAGCACTGAAACCAATTCAAGCAGGAAAAAGAGCAGCAAAGTTCCCGTACTGCTGCTGCATGACAACTACAGTATATCCCTTTAGGCAATATGCATATACGTTAACATGTCATCGCAAAGCGCTGCTGGGACGACACAGTTGGAAAGGTATACATATTTGATGCCCTCCAAGTGGGAGTTCAATAACCATAATGGACGATCAAAGTAAACAGATGGGATTTGCAAAACATTAAGGGAGGAAATATTGAAATACAGATGAGGTAACAGCTCTATGCTTAGTTTTAGTTTGGGCATATTTCATGAATATTTCTTAAAGCGAAATTGCTTTTGGATTTTCTTCAGCGCAACAAATATAGCAGTCAGTGGTTAAAAAAGTAATACTCTTTTTGTTGTTTAGATTTGACAGTGCACTTTCCTGAGCCTCTGGGCCATCATGGTGTTATGACTGTTGCAAATACATTTGACATTTCCGCCAGTGCAATAAAAGTGTGTGAAGGATGAAGAGAACTACTGACATTTATGGTAATAAAAAGAGTGGTGGCAATGCACTGTATGTGTTTGACCTCATCTCAGGCAGTGAGTTGACTATGCATTGCTTTTTGAAGTGGTCAGATAAATGAAAGGCAACTGGTAAAATAATAAGGTAGAGAGGTGCTGTCAGACTTGGCAGCCTGTGTTTGAGGTTGGGGGGGGGAAAGAATGACATTCTGCTAGTCGTAAAGAAAAAAGACATTTGGTAATCCCTGCTATCACCAACAGGATGAAAAAGTATATCAGCGACCACGCATGACCTGCTTCACAAGGTGGAAGGCTTATACCATGTCCTTCAAGACTTCAAGGCACAAAAAGCCAAGCCGCTCATTTCAGCTCCTCGGCTTTAGCAACGTCTTACATAGACACTGAGGAAAACTTGAATCCAGATACCAACAACATCACCCTAACTTCATCTTAGGATCACATTAAAAAATAAACATTTTATCTGGGTAATATACTGTAAGTTACTAATGAATGGTTCGGTACATTGTTATTGTAAAAATGTGTCATTTGCTTCAAAAAGATAAACAGATAAAATCGTCAAAGCTTAAGCTTTCCGAGTCTCCTTGTGAATATTTGAGTATGAGCGGCTATTTATATTGTTTTGATGCACTAACATTTAGTATGCTGAAAGAATCGACTGATCATCTTTCAGTCTTCCAGTCTAAGAAGACTGGAAGAAACGGCCAAAGCTGCAGAATTTACCTGTTGACATTGAAGGTGAGCTGGCATAAAATGGGAATGAAGAGCCTGTTTGTTGTTCAGAAGAGGGGGCTCATGTTGGCAAAGCTTCAAACTGATTTGAAATTACCTTCTTCTTTGCATTTGTAAACATTCACATGGCCCTTTCTTCTCCGCCAGTGGATGTAATTCAAAAGCCTAGTCGACAGCAACATCTAGCAAGAGATGGTAGACTACTGTCTGTCTCTGAACAATGTGCAGTAATAGGCAGGATTCTGCTCTAATCTTCAGCTCCATAGAAAAAATGTGTGTGGGTGGTGGAGCCCTGAAGTAATCTTTCATTTTCTTTTTGTATTTAGACTACTGGCTCTCAGCTGCATCTTATATAAAAAAAAACGCACTCAAAAAAGTTGTGTTAGTACAGCAGCTGCTACTCAAGGTCCTTAAGGAGACATTGTTATTGCTATACGCACTATGGAATCATCTGATAGACTAGATAAAGAGTGATTTATCCCGTGGGCCCTCCCTCTTTTCCTTTGACTCCAGCAGAACAATCACAGTAATTCTTCTGGATGTCCAGACTGTCACTTCCATAATCAGGGCCTGCCATGCTCCGCAGTGAGGAGCCCGCTCTTTTGGAACATTCCACATTCAAGGTCCATTAGCTCCAACCAGCGCACCACTCCACTCTGGTAAAACATGTCCTTGAAACAAAAAAAGGCTGGAGAACCGTGAAATGTTGGTCACATATTGGGAGTTCCAGATTTGGCCCTCCTTGAGACAGAGGTAGTTATTACTACATTATGACTGATGCCATTAATCTCGCCGAGCCCTGAAATGTGATGTGCGGCCCTCATGAACGCTGAAGTGAAACATTCATTTGCTGTTTGAGTGGTAACTAGGCTAAATGGGCCCGGTGCCGTTAATGGAGCCATCACCGCAGCAGTGAGGCATAACTGGGAGCTCTTGCAGCAATTATCTGCAAACCCTTGAAATAAAATGTGGTCTCCGGAGAACATGGTGAATCTCCACTTGTTGAAAAAAAAGTTAGGTCCAGGTTAGTGCCATATGCATTACTGAATCTGAGGTTAAAGGGGCAAAAAAATCCACCCTCAGATACTCTTACACTGGCAGATATCATCAATTTGTGATGTTCAGTGTGTTCCAGGAGTTATAATTTACCCTCAGCCAGCCTTGTCTACTTCTGCTTCAAGTAGTGATTTCCTACATTTCCCAGAATGCATTTCAATGACCCCCAAAGAAAGAGGTTCTCTCTGCTGTATATGTGTAGGTGGAGAGAGAGATAACACTAGTGTAGCAAGTTTTTCCAGGCAAGAAAAAGTGTGGAGAGTAAGGAGAGAACAATGCTGTGGTGTAAGATGCCCGGTAGCAAAAGTTAGATTTCACACGCTACCAGTGACAGATACACAAAGGTGCAAGCTATGGCTGCATTGCATTCTGGTCTATTGATGCTACTGTTGGTGGAGAAATTGTATCTATGTATCTCTGCCTCTTCTACAATGCAAAATGGTGAGTCTAAAAAGAAGCCCTCAATCAAAATGGGCCCTGCAATGCAAGCCACACCAATATCTGTTTTGTAACAGTGTTGAAGTGTTTTAGTGTGGATTTTTTTTATTTAAAGTCACAATGAAATGGCATCTTGAGAGCATCTTGCTTCCCTAATTTGATGCATTTCCAAAACAGGATGCTGGGGCAGGACAAAACACAGGGAGGGATCATTAAAAAATGACCAACGATGTAAAACCAAGGGAATGTCTGTTAGGGAGAGAAAGGCAGTTTTATTTGATGGTAGGGGCGGAGAGGCAGGATTGTTCAAAAATGTGTGATGATTTTATTGGTTGGGATTTTTATGTACACATCCTGGTACATGATGAAGTCACCATTAACAATACACTGGAAGTAACAGTAATGAGATTTTGATGTGACTGCTGAGAATTTATTTCCATGCATTTCATTGTACTCAGCATAGCAACAGTATTTCATGCTGCACTGTGCTGTTGGAGTCTCTCTGTCTCTCTATACAGTAGCAACCTTGTATGCCATATGCAAGTGCTGCACCCTGTACTTCAGCATGTGCGTCCATGTTAGTTGTCCATATATCTCTGGACCAATGTCACCGAGACAAATTCCTGTGTTCATTTTATCCTACTATAAAATGAGGAAAACTCTGTCTGTCTGTCTGTCTGTCTGCATCCATTTTGCTCCTCAATGGGTTGGCCAATCAATCTGAAACTGCACATGGGCATTGAGCATTGGCATAGGCAGGGACTGACCAAGCTGATTTTTCCATTTTCCAAAATTTATGCTGTTAATGTGCATTTTTGTGGTTGTTGTGGCGCGCACATCCCCGGGTATGGACTAGTTGTTCCTGATTCTAAATGATTCTTATGATTATTGAAAATGATTCATATTCTTAATACTGATCCTGGTGGAATCATATCTTCGTTTTACTCCATTTGCCGTTGATGCTGGGTCATAATGGTTCCACTATTTCACTGTTGATATTTTCATTTTATTTTACATTGTCTTTATACACACTTATATACAGTATATATATACATCCTTACATTTATATATATGCATATATTATATTTATATATACAGCACATATTTCATACCTTGTAATCCATATTTAAGTAAGCAATCAAGACTGTTAGAAACATCTGTAAGGAACAACTGTAAGAAAAATCCTTACATGTAAGTAATCCATATTCTCCCCCATTTCCCATCTTTCCCACTCTTACATGTGTTGAAATTGTCAGCGCATGTGTTACCCCACAGATCACCCCACATGTGTTAATATTTCATTGTATTGCTTTTATTGTTTTATGATTTTTTTTAAGTTCTTCTATTTTTATTTATTATTTAAATTGCATTTGTGTGCTGCGTATATTCTGTTTTCTTTTTCCCTGCTGAATCCTGTTACCGCTGCTGCTGCTGCAATGACCTAATTTATACACCAGGATCAATGAAGTTTCAACATCATCATCAACATCAAAAATAAATGGAGAATGCATACATAGTCAAGGGAACAGTGGCACCCTTGCTAATTTGGTATCTTTAGTATTATAAAAAAACATTTGATCATTATAACACTATGAGCCAAAACAAATGACACAAAAAAGTTGCATCACTTTTGTTATTTGAGCTACAGAAAGATTATCAAATATACAGTATAGCATATACAGTATAGTATATGTTGTACTTCCCAATGCTTCAGTACAGTACAGTGTGGCATATACAGTTGATTAAATTCCTTGCATGCAGTCCAGGTAATATTAGAGATAGATCCCAAGAAAGTCTTTCACTCATAGAAAGTCACAGCCATCTTCAATTTAATAGAGAATTTTCAGTAATACATATTCAACTAGGGCATTGCTATAGCATATTTAAAAGATGAAATATGGCCGTATTCCGCTTTAAATAACACATAACTCAAGCATCATTCCACACTGAATTTTAAAATAAGGCATGTTGCTGTTCTGTCTGTAACAGTAGCTGTCACTTTTTTTTTCCAAGCGGTGTACATCTAGTTTCGGAACACAACTCGGTTTCTCCTCCTGTAAGCCGGGCGCTGCTCTTCTGCAGGGGAAAATCACTGACCACGTTAGAAGCCCCACAGCAAGTTGGGAGATACATTGCTTGGCTGGATTGGCCTGCTATACTCTACAGTGGCTGCTAGGTCGAGGTGAAAAGGGCAGGATTGTACTCGGGTCATGGATGAAGGGATGCCGGAGCCCAAAAGCCTGTGGTGTTTATAGTCCCATGACTGAGGAGATTGTGTATGTGAACCATGGGTAAAATTTGCCCTAAGCCTCCTCACATAAAAAACTGTATCTATTGTTCAAACTTGACGCCTGGAAGTGAAACAAGTGATTCTGTGTCCAACATCTAGACAGGGGGAAAAGATCTACAATAAGATAAATCATAAGACAAACCAATAACCCTATTTTCACCCACATGAAGGACTGGAATGTGTTATAATGTGATGTATGAGTTGAGAAAGCGTCTCTCTTTGTCTGCTGCCTGCAGTCTATCATTTTGATGTGTGGTCAAATGCAGTTTATAGTTGATGTGAACAACAGTATATTGTGTCAATAACTGAGAACGCACTGTGCCTTTCCTCATTAATCATCAACATTACCCAGATAGTGAGTAGTCAGGTTTTGTGTAGAGCCCTTCCCTCGGGGGATTAGCAATCCAAGACATGATATCTATTTCTCAGGCAAACTCCGCTGAGCTTTGTCCCTTTTATGGCAACAGGAAAATGGAACGACCCAACAAAAAGGAAGCGTGGAGTATGAATTATCTTGTCTCTAATGCAACTAAGTTTGCATCATTTATGGAATAATGTAATCACCTGCAAAATACTACTGCAATAACGCCCTTTAAGTCCCGCCTTGCAAAACACCGCACTCATGAAGAGAGCAGCAAAGGTAGACTAATCCAATTTAAATGTGTCACGGGGATGACTCAGCCTCCAGTTCTGCTGGTCAGGGGAAAACTTGTTCTCCTCAGCTCACTCCCTTGTGTTTGTTACTTTTGGAGCTTTGGCAACAGGGTGTGATCACACCTACGGTTCGTTTTCTTTGGTCCGGACTATAATGGAAAAGTTAACTTTGGTGCATTGTTGTATTTGGTTCGTTTAGGTTTGTACTGCCCAATTACAAATGATGTCACATGGACTTACAAGTAGCTCTTTTATTGGATAGAGGATTGTCCTTCCATCTTAAGCTATGCATGATGGGCTTACTCTTTGCATTATTAGCCTTCTCTGGTGTTCATACCAATTAAGAACGCATGAAGTCGAGACAGCAGGTCGCCCTTGGTTCGTTTTGTTATGCTAGGCTTTCCAAGCATATTAGCAAGTAACTGCTGGCTATCGGATGTCAACTTCTGTCTCCTTATACCCATAAAACCTTGCGTTTTGGGGTTGTTTACTGTAGTTGGTTCGGATTACGTTCTCTCTGCTAACGAACCGCACTGCAGTTCGCTTAGAAGGGGACCGAGACTCGCACTTCCAGCCGTCTCTGTGCGGTTATTTGGTGCCACCCGAGTTTGTACGACATCATTCTCACCTGCCAAAAAGAACGTAAAAGAACCACAGGAGTAAACACTCCAGAGTTCGAATAAACCGCTCCAAAGCTTTGTGTGAACGCGCCCTCAGAGCTCTGTGTGTGCCAGGTGCCGGCTCCATCTCCACCCTCATCTTAAGCTCATAGCTGGGGAATATCCCCCTCATGCTAAACTTGGCTTTTGCGAGATGAGGTGAGGAATGACTCAGTGCAATCAAATCTCCCGTTGATCAGAGTGTGCGGAGTGAACGCCCTGACAGTCTTGTTGTGGCTGGTCTACTGCAGTAATGCTCAGGAGGTTCTTGCTGTGAGTTTGTTCCGCATGCTGACCCAACTCCCAGAAAGAAGATACCTCTCCTGTGGCACCATGTGGCCAGACAGAACACACTCGTCCTCTCTGACATTCTTGTGTGCCTGCAGCCTGGGGAGAGAGCTTTTCATGCTCCACTGTTTCCACAGAAGGCAGTGCCACTTCAACTCCCAACCACTGGGAAGCTGGGACCTTTTCTCTGTTACTGTATGGCAGAGAATACAGCCTGCTTTAACCTGTGTGAATTCGGTTAGGAAGAAAGATGAAGCAAAAAGGACCGGGATCCATATGCATTAAAGGTCTTATTAATGGAAAATATTACTTTGGTCACATGAAATAAAGATTTTCCCATGACTTAAGAGGAAAAAATATTCTGAAGTCAGCATTTGCATTCTATAATAAGATATTTTATAGAGGCTTTGCAGTTGCACCACAAATCTCCTAGGAACCACAGTTGGTACCATCATGGAGGTCCATTGGAGAATTGGCTTTGCGCAAATAATGGCTATGTGACACCCAGGCTGGAAAGAGAGATGTGTGAAAAAGATTGTAATGTGGGTGAGGTCAATTCAGAAATGTAAAAAGTGATAGAGAAAAGTCTCTAGTCTTACAGCTGCTTTAGTCACTATTCCAAGTAGTACGAGTTGTAGTTTGAAAAGTGTCAACTCAGTAACCTAAATAAATAGGGTAACACTTTACAATAAGGGTACATTAATTAAGGGTTGGTTAATGCTTAATAACCATTAACTAACCCTTAATTAACAGTTAACTAATGTGTCGGGTAATCATTTACTAATGGTGTTCATGTTAACTAAGGTATTAATTTATACATTATTTAATAGTCATATTTATAAACTATTAAATAATGTATAAATTAATACTTTAGTTAACATGAACACCATTAGTAAATTACACATTAGTTAACTGTTAAGGGCTAGTTAATGCTTATTCGACATTAACTAACCCTTATTAAGCATTAACTAACCCTTAACTTAGTGTACCCTTATTGTAAAGTGTTACCATAAATGGTTTGTTAGTTGGGTTTTGGCATAGCTAATGTAGCTAATTTAGCAAAGCAACTGATGTTATATTAACATGCAAGTAACACTAGCTAGTACTCGATGTGTAGCACAGATTTTTGACAGTCTATGGTGCAGATGTGTTAACAACAGAACAATATCCATCAGATTTAGAGTGGTGAAATGATCGGTTCCCAGTCAAAAGCAGAACAGAAATTAACTGTCTTTTCAATTCTGTTATGTTTAGAAATGCAACGAGCTCTTATAGCCACTGCAGAGCTGAGGACCTCCAGATGTCCGCCACAGGGTGTGGATCATGTAAAACCTCCTTGTGTGTTACATCATGTGAAAACCCTTTATGCATATGGTCCATTAGGTATTTGTCTCTATAGTAGTCTTCATCAACTTTGCTCTTTAACGTCATGCACCTGATTGGAAGAGGGTTTACTGTCATATTGTGCCTCTGTAGCACACACACTGAAACACTCATAGTCTGAATCATGAGTGACAGTATTGTGGCTTAGAGTTGTATCCTCAGAAATAAAACATATTGGGAATTCATCCATCATTCTCGCTGTAATGATGTCATGCAAAATTATTGTCAAGTCTCTGTCTTTTCCACATTCAAGCCCTCAAACACAGTCTACTTTGCGGCTCCATATAGCAAATATATGAGACTAGCAGGAGCCTAAGCCTGCTTCCTCTATCCTGATCAAAGCTCGGAGCTTCGGGCCACCAGGGAGCGCGATGACTCAGGAGCTCATTCCTCGTGCTTAAATGTAGTGAGCTCAGAAAACAAGTTAAAGTGGGAAAGGGTGAGAGCTGAAAAGAAACTAGGAATATGTTGAGTTTTCTTACCAACTTGAACCTTGTCATTCAAGCGTAAATTGCCATGAAATGAAGAGTTTCATTCCAAAATGAGATATCTAACATTTGAAAAAAAAACATGTGTCATGTACTCTGAGAAAAAGATTACTGGTATGAAATTAGAACTCATAATCGAATATTATTGATTTTTTTTTTTGAAGGCCTTTACCTATATAGCAGTTACATTTTAGCTGACATAATCATCTTTGGTTGTATGAACATCAGGTAACAATGTTTTATCCAACATGGAGATGTAGCTTTTTGGAACAACATCTCATAAGAAGTTGTGAAATGAGCACAGTCTCTGAAACGCAGACTTACATGCTGTGGACACAAATGATGTGAAAATTACGTTCCTCCACCACAAATTGGATTCTGTGACAAAAACACAGATTGGATTCTGTGGCAAGAGCATGAATTGGACACGTTATTTTCAGCTTACGGTTAAGGTTTGGGTTAAGGTTATGGTTAAAAGATAAGGCTGGTGTTTTTTAATGTATTTCTTACTGTCAACAAATCCTATGAAAATAACAAAATTAGCAATGAATTTGTTTTGCTAACAAGTCTCGTCCATGTAGCCGGTGCCCAATGCAGCCATGTCCCAGCAGCCATAGAACTCCATTGTATTAAAAAAACGGTTAAAAACACGTCAAAGAGCCATGCCATTGCTCTGGGCAGCATATTTCATCATCACGATGCACCGGGCCAGCCGACTTTTTCCTCAAACAACTTAATAATCTGACCATAAACACGTTTTTCATCTCAGGAAAGTAGTTCCGTAGCACTGAAAATAGTCCCTGTCGTAATGAAGAATTTGTTCCCATTTGAATTTGATTTGGTAATAACTACAACAGCCTGACTTTTCATGGTAACAGTTAGCGATTTGATGAAACTATGTCTTTGTGAGCTGTATTTAAATGTTTTTAGCTTACAATTGGAGCCAATGACTTCCGGGTCGAAGGCTAAAAAGGGAACGTGGGAAGTCAGAAAGTAACAGGAGTAGAGCAAATGCATTGTTGATTTTCTTATTTTCATAGGATTTGTTGACGATAAGAAATGTATTTAAAAACACCAGCCGAATCCTTTAAGTAACTAAAACAACTTAGTTAAGTTTTGGGAAAGGGTTTGGTCATGGTTAACTAAGAAAAAATTTCTCTAAAAAGTTTAATTTGATTCACAGTAGAAATTTCCTTCACACAAGCTGGGAATTGAACTCCGGTCGCCGGCATTGAAAGAAAACACATTCACCCATCCACCACCCTGACCACATCACCCTTACTCTCCACTGGGACACTATTTACTGTTACTGTCCATTTCATGTAACCGTTTCGGGCTGGGAACACAGAATTTTAACACTTTACGTGCCACCAACATGTAATTTGGTGTTCATGTATTGGTGTGAGATCAGGTTGTTTTGGAATTAAACTCTTCAAATAGGCTGTAGAGAGCATCGCATTGTCAATAATACTTTAAATGCTATGGACAGGGGCTGAAGCATGGCGTGATTTCAATAAAGTTTACTCACTGTAAACTACACTGGTGGTCCTCAACCTTTTCTGGCTTGCAACCCCTGCAAAGAGAGGGATGCTGCTTACTCATGAGTCATGACTTACTCACTGCCACCCCCCAATGTTTCCTCACAACTCCTCCAACGTGGGTGAAGACCGCTGAACTGTGACACCAAACAAAGATTTTTATTTTCCATTTTCAGGCTATTTAACTTGATTAATTATTCAAGGAAGCCTAGGGGTTCCAAATATTCAGAATTATATAGGGCGAAAACATTTATCAGAGCGACATTAGGATATGTAAATATGTAATATATATCTATTCACTTTGCTTAAATAAGCTTACAATCTCCCAAAATCTTTGTGCCTGAGGTTGAGAACCGCTGCACTGCATCAACTTTATATATTGAAAGTCCATGCTTGAATTGAAAACCGTTGGAAAGAAAATGATAATTTGTTCAAATACCATCTGCTTTTGTCTTCTCCCAGTCTTTTATCTGCATGACATTTCAAATCAACAATTTGTCGTCTGTAACATTATTCGATTGACATGTTGCATTATGCTATATTTTAGCTGCAAAACATTTTGACAGAAACTAGATAAAGACTTGTCAGCTGGTACAGCCATATTGTTTTCTCACCTTGCTCATCGGGAACCATCCCCCCCCCAGACAAAAATGTTTTTGTGATTGAGCGAAACGAAGAAATAAGCCCTCTGTCTCAAATGCCACTTGTCAAATGGATTTGACTGACAGAGATTGCAGAGGATAAGGTTTCAGACCACAAATTTCCAGGCTGACATACTTGGCAAATCTGGCTTACCAGTGAGGCATAAAGAACTGTCGTGTTCCCTCGCAGGGGTTTACTTTGGAGAAAACTTTGTCTTTCAGACCTTTTGACAGCCTCTCCGACTCAGCTTTCTGCTAATTTGTGACCCTGAATGCGAACCATTGTTAGAACCTCTGGTCTTTCCTGTTGCAGTCTTTTAGCTGTAAATAAACTAGTAAAAATCAACAATGCCGTGATAGAAATCCTCTATCATCAATCTGTCCTGCATCTGCCCAGCATTAGTCCTGCAGAAGCCATCTTTTTCTTTTTAAGATGTATTCAAGTAGAAATGAACCAACATTTTCTTGCAAGAAGATCCAAAAATTACCTGAAAAGTACACAGAAATTGAATTCCAGATTATTTCTCAACAACAAAGAAGCAATAGCGAGGCAAGCACTTGCTGTACTGCTGTAAGTTTGCAGTAAAAATTGCTGCTTTCAAAATGGCTACAGTACATCTGTATTTCCAGACTGCCTCCTGGTTATAGGATTCAGCTGCTATTCTATGATTCCATCTGAGGGCCTTTATTTTGCAGACTGTCACTATAGAGCCTCAGGTAATTGTGCAATAGATCTCTGCCAGATGGTGACCCTCCGCCAGTGATGCAGTAATGGGGACTGGACTCGCGCAGGTTAATTTTCTCTGGCTCAGCAAGAGATTTTCCAGGAGTCCCCTGCTCTTTGATACAGTTTAAGATCCACATCCTCCGCCCTCGGGTCTGGACTGCCGCTTTTCCTGCCGCTCAGTCCGACCAATTTCGAGACTCAAAGGCTTCGCGGGATTTGTCATTCATTTTAGCCGTACGTGGTTTCGAGCCACACTCAAATGATGACAAACTATCATTACAGAGAGATCCTACAAGCGTTTACTACCTCATCTATATTCTACAGCCTCATATCCTTCCTATATTTACAGCTCATACCCCCACTTCCCCTCCCACCTCGCCCGTCGTTATCGCCGTCATCACCGGGAAAAAAAAGGGGCAGCAATTCCGACTTCCATATTGCAAGCAGAACATTCACATCTTCTCGGTAAAGTATGGCAATTTTGTCGGGGGAAATATTTCACCTGAGATGTGTTTTTTTTTCCCGCCGCGCCGCAGCACATCTGCCCAGAGCGCCGTCCCTCCTCCTGAAGGAGTTAATAACATCTGTGTACTTTTCCGGTCAAGGTGAAGGTCAGCGCTGACATGATTTCAGTGCTGCTCTATTTCAAGTTATCTCTAATAAAGGGCAACAGCCGCGGCCCGCTCACACTCTGCTGTCGGAGTGACACACCTGATCAGCTCCTCTGTTCTTCTGAGGGCCGTGTTTGTTCAACCCGCAAGGTTACATGTCTTCCACTCTGTCACAAGCCCACTGGAAAGGAAAATTGGTCATATCTAGGATGGATGACACGCTTACACCGCATGTTGTGCACAAATATTGTTTGCCTGCATGTAAAAGTCCGGAGCGTGGTTTGTGACGCTTGACGTGTAATTTTGTCAAATAAAAACAAACTCAAACTACCTTGACGTGCTCCCTTCACGAGACTGAAATATAAAATAAAATGCTCGTAGATTTCCTGGACATTTGACAAAATATACAGGTTTTTTCTGTTTTATTTGAAATGTACATATGCCTTTAAAGTTCCCACACGCTGCGTCTCCCGTGCCGAGGTTCCTTGACAAGGTAATCAGGAGCTGGCTCGGCCTCAAATAAGCCCGGTCCTGACTGAGCTGTATTAATAAAGTAGGAGATATGTTCAAGGTTATTACTCCTGATATAGACGGCGCACTACTTTCCGCGACTGAGAGGGAAAGTCAGTATAATATGTTGAGGGAGAGAAATATGAGATTCGCATATTACTTCTCTCTCATCACCCTCTGCTTAACCCAACAGTGTGATATCATGAAGCCGCGTGACACTAGAGCTGAATCTCTAAGTCTGAGGAATTCAAATTGAGGTTTCATCTATTGTGATTTATCCTAGGCTGTTATGGTTAGTTTTTTCACTCATTTTATATGTGCATGTTAGAAAATAAATAAACAAATTTGATACATTTGAGATCAACCAAATGAATAGATCTAGTGTTGACAACATCATGCATCAACATCATATTCTCATCGACAGACTGTCCTAAGTGGATGTATTTCAAAACCACAACACTGTGAGCTTTAATCTCATCAAACGGGAGTGTGTGAAATTTCAAACTCATATAGGTTACATATTTGATTCTCCATAATTATGCTGCAGCACATCAACTAAGGGGCCACAATGCATAACCTCACTTAAGCTAGTTATTGCTGGCTAGTGGCTATAATTGACCTGGATGGCTTTTCAAGGCATGAGATATACATGAATTAAGAGGTAGTTAATTGCATCATTCAAAACCTAGAACTGTAGCCTAGGGCTCTCTGCTCTCTTTTATAAGTCTCATCAAGAGTCTTATATAACACTACGTATTCATTGCAAATCCCACTGTTTCTTTTCATGTACTAATCAACTTTGAAAGTTTATTTTACAGGAAATATGCAATGTCATCACTGCATAGGCTGGATACCAACATACTGCATCCATTAAATCCTCATACATTTTTTAACAAGCACCGTTCCCAAACAGTGTATTCTTGCAGATCCAAACAAAATACACCTTTCAGCACAGATGTTGAGTGACTCCTGATATTAAGACTTTAATTAGTCACCAGTTTGCTGAGAGCTTAGAAAAAGCTGAGCTGTGATGTGTTAAGCAGTATCCCCACTTTCCTCTCGCTAGGTCACTTACGGTACGTTTCAAAGAACATTTGCAATCCCTAGGGGCTGATATTGGTTTTCTTTTAAATTAGCCTAAGTTCTATTATCAATGTTTCCTCATCTCCAGCCCAGTGAAAAAAGCTGGTGTTGCAATAGGAGAATGCATGGATGTGCTAGCCAGACAGTCGGCTCCTGCTGGTGCTTCTGCGGATTAGCCTTAAGAGACGCTAGCTGCCTCCCTAAACAATGCTGCCCCTTGAGCCCTGAGTGGATTATAATGAAGACACAATATCCACATGGCCATGATCTGCTGCCCCTTTCTCTCATCAAGCCTTCTGGGTGATGTTCCAGCCTTCCAAAACACAGCCAGCTTGGAGGCTGTCCTAATCAGCCTCTGTAGAGGGGCCACAGAAAGGTGAGAATGGGATTCGAAAGTCGTTTTTTTTTTGTTGTTGTTTTTCCACCAAGGTGCTGTGACACTGACAGCAGCGATGGTTATCCCTGCAGCGGGCTCCTTTCACGGACAGAACAGGAAAAACACAGTACGTTAACGGATGGCTCCACTTACGGTGATTCATGTTCCGAGCGAGAGGTTTTCCAAGGCTTCGGCGTCAGGTGACGAGGCAGTGAACCGAAGGTCATGCTGATTTGTGGTAGAGCGACATGCAGATGAGGTACGACACACACACCCTCCTTGGGGGCCAATGTTCTGGAGAGACAGTCGTGACCTCGCTGGGTTCAGCCATTTCTGTCAAGTTTGTGTTGGTGGCCACGTTCCAGGCCGGAGGTGAACTCCTCTCCTCACTCAGTCACTCTTCCTGTGTTAACAAGCAGCCATTTAGAGGCAAAGGTTGCCAAAAAAGTTGCTCATCTACCCACTCAGGTGAACGCACAGTTGCACTCGTGCATCTGGGATTCATGTGGGTGGAAACGAATATCTGTTGGATTCATTTTCTCCAACTTAGCCAAGTTAGAAAGAATGTCTAAATTAAACTACTTTGACCTTTAGGTAACGTGAAATACCACTGGTCTCATTATTCTGAAAGATAGCAAGAGGCAGGAGGTATATATAACCTGTTATGTTGGTCACTCTCTATAGAACACTGCACAGAGCTATTAGGCTTATGTGACATGCCTTTATCATGACACACACCATACGACTTCTATAAACCTTAAATGGCGAGATGCAGTGGGCTTTGCAAATTTATTCCTGGTATTAGCGGGCAGGTATGGAGACATTCCAAGAACGTGGATGGATATGAAATAATGCAACCTCTTAAGTCCCAGGTGCCATTTCATAATTTATGTTTTGAGGATTCAGAGCAAATATTACAGAGGACTTCTCCCATAGTAGGGCAGCCTGACATGTAAAATCAATTGAATGGCACCCGTGCTGCAAGAGCCTGGTCACCTTGGTCTACAAATATGTGATCCGGGTGGATTTTTCAATGACTTTCGCATTACAGTGAAAGGATTAGCCGTTAACAAAAAAAAAATAATATGCAAGACAAAGAAAAGGAATGCTGCAGCTTTAACTTTGGTACAGGCGCTGGAGCTGAGACAGCCAGCAGCGATTTGACAAAGATTTTCCTGTTATTATTCACCGGCATAAATATTCATTGACTACACACACAGGGGGCAGACGCATGGATCTACCATGGATGAGGTCATGTTATTGAAATAGGAAGATGTAGGACAGTATTGGGAAGCAAACAGTAGGGGGGCATTGGTTGGAAGTTGGGAGTTCCCAGTCTTCTGGCTGCAATATCTCCTCAGGGTGAAAGTGAATACTTTCACTCTGGGCCACTAGCCAGGAAGAAGGACCTTTGCAAGAAAGTACAGGCAGACAAAACAAGACAGATGTGCTCCGATTATTCATGGCTGCAATGGCAGATTATTATCAATCATATCCCCTTGCAGATTTCAGCCTGTTGTGGTGAATAGCAACAGCATCAGCATCTGGAGGGGAAAAAATGGCTTAGAAAAAATTGGCACGATTTCATTTAAGTCCCGTTAACACAATTCCCTGCCAATTAATACATTTTATAGAGAAATTATCTAAAGAAAAATGGGGACTATATGCACCTGAGATGTAGTGCATTCCATCACCGCACTGAATGGTAATGATGTATTTAAATGGATGAATTATGCCTATGAGTATTATAATGTAGCTGCATTACTGATTAATGCTTGCTCTGAAGTGCAATATTATTTTAGTAAAAAGCTCTGCGGCTCTTCATCACTGCTTTAGCTAATTGTGCTCCCCTTGTAACATGATTTCCTACAAATGAGAGTGTAAGGAAGAGTGGGGTTATGTGCCAGAAGATGCATTGTCTTCCTTTAAATGCCCCATTAGGCCTGAGCTAAAGGATTATGAGAGTCCTCATTAGTTAGCCTATTCCTCACCCTGACATGCCATCTCTTATGGGTATCCCTGCCGTCAAGGCTCTCTGAACTGTGTTTAAACAAGGGCCTTGTAAGGGCGAAAAATGGAATTATGAATGATGTCTGAAAAGTGTCTGGAACAGTTCAGTGAACAAGTGCTACAGAATTTTGCAGGATGTCAAATACGTCCCTCGTCAAGCTGTATGCGTACCTGACTCATTTTTCTCTATTAATGCAAACCGTGTTTTGCGTCTCGACTTGTGACGTAATTTCTTTGCCGTGCCCAAAGCGGCTAAGTCTCAGTCTAAGAAGCTGACAGGGGATAGGATTTAAAAATGTGAATGAGTAATGTGCTCCAAAGTAAAATAGATGCGTCTGCTTCTATTTTTACCCTCTTTAATTGGAAACTGATTTGCACAATGGCAGTTTTCATGAAGATGTGCAAAAGAGGATTAGCCTTCAAACGGTATCAAAGGTCGTATGAGCTTAGCGGGATTCCATAAGTCATCCAGAGTGTGAACTTGTCGTCATCACACGCCGCCAAAATGTTTGGCTCAGACCGGCCAGCGGTTGGACAAGGTGGGAGCGGTAAAAGGGGCATTGTGGCTTCACTGTCTAAAGGGAAGGACAGGCTAAAACGGTGCGCATTAGCTTACCGTCAAGGTTGAATAATTGGTACTTAGATCATGCTCTTTTACTTGAACTTCAAAAGTGTGTCCCTGTAAAATAGCGGAACCAGCTCCATTTTTTTATGACTTTATGAACCATTGCCACATATAATTTCCTGGCCAAAGACACACTGAATCTCCATTCCACCCTTTTCAAGACTGACCCTGAATTCTCCATTCTCTGAGCTCACATTTATACACGGAAGAAATGTTTATCCTCATCTTTTCCAATCATCTTTTTGCACTGAGTTTTGGGGGAAAGTTGAAATGAGCAGTGTCTCTATTACACCTGTGTAATCTCTGCAACGACAGACATTGATCACTGTCTTTGAAGGAATCCAAGTAAATCAATCAGCCAGGCAGACTATAGATAGCATAGACCCCCTAGATCATCCTCTCATCAATAAAGGAGCAGAGCGATCGATGGGCCGAGGCCAAACTACTGCTAACTACACTGTGGTGGCAACTTTGCCCGTGGAAGACTGGATATATAGGATGATGACTGCTGGTTTCTGTCTTTGGGGAAGCGCTTCTGCAATCAGTGAAGCAGCAATACTTAATGAAATGGGACCACTTTGACCCTACAGTATGTATTCCATCACTTTTTTTTGTTTTTGGAAAGATGCAGTGTGATATAATTAAGTACCACAAACCCTCACCCCATTTCATCTCCATCCATTCTTCAACATAGGCTGCAACTGCAAGTCAGTATTAACTCTCATGAAAATAATTTAAAGAAGCCAAATCTGCAGTACAGTATTTGTTTTCAACATTTAAACTGTGTAAATTTTGTCATAAATTTTGCTATAAATTGACAGGTAATCATGGATATCAATTTGAAATCTTTGTAAATTCTTTAAAAATGTAACTCAGATGTTCAGAGTCAGATGTTATTATCAACACTCACATGAAGGACAAAGGTAATAGGATTAACAATTGTTAATGATGGGAAAGGATTGAAATAAGCAGTAGTTCATAATAATCTATGTTGTTTTATCGTGATGCGAAAAGTTTCTTATTACTTATTAAAGTTTCTTTCTACTCAACTCACTAATTTGTAGATTGTAAACTAGTAATGACCTAGTAATATCAGGAAATAAAGAGCAATCAATTGAAGCCATTTTATTCAATATAATGTTAGTTCAAGTAAGCAGTATTCCCCATTTGCTGCTTAATAAGCTCTGATCACATGGTCTGAATTTGGCACTTTCTTGAACTTGCACTTGATGTCCTTTATTGACCACCCAAATTATGCTTTTTATGATGTTTGTACATGCTTATGTTTTATGTTATATTATGTGCTGTCATGTGTGGTTGTTGATGTTTTTGATATTCTTTTATGCTCTTTGTGCAAAGCAAATTCCCCCGAGGGCCAATAAAGGTTTCATTCATTCATTCATTCATTTCAGTGAATCACATGAACACATGCTAAGGAAATCAATGGGGTGGATATGACAGCGTGGCCTCCTGTCTGTGGGCCATGTAAAAGTTCAGACTCTATTGAAACCGGCCCATTCAAGCCCATCCACTGCATTAAGCCACTGCATTCTTCTCATTATGATCATACTTGGAAACCAATTAATGGAAGTGATTAAAGTGTTTCCTAACTAGAGTGAAGTTAAGAAGATTGGGGTCAAATAGTGTTAATTTATTTTTGTGAATCTTCTACTGGTGCCCCTTCATACACAAATTATCAAAAGTACCCCGCTGCTCATACACTGATTAATTCCCAACCTTAATTGTTGTGTTTGGAATTGCTTGGGGTGGACGGACGAGGATATCTTTTTCTTCTCTCGAGTGTCTTGAAACGTCGCTGCTCTTAGTGGAACAATGTGACAAGAAAGGATCCCTCCAAGCAGAGATGAGATTGAGTCAAAGGCAGATGAGATTTCACATGCTAAATCAGATGTTAGCTTGGGAATCCATGTGGTGCAGTATTGTCTTAACAAGCAGCACTGGGCAGCAAGAAGGCCCGGGTCCAATCCCCTATGAAGCAAGCGTCCGCCCTGCTGAAGGGTCCTTGAGCAAAACATTGAATCCCCAGTGTCGCTGTTTTGAAGCTTGTAGCAACTGGCGAGAACTGCTGGATAATGTAATAACTTGTCAAAATGTGAAGAAATGTCTCTCTAAATGGATCAAAAACATAATATTCACACTAAGAAAGCAGTAATGTAAGCAGGAAATTTTAGATAATGTAATTAATAATGTAATAACACTACATTATTACATTATTTGGCTATTATTTCCGCATAAGTGGAGTAACCTATTTCCGACTGATGATGTCATAATAATAGTGAGTAATTTGAGTCATTACATTGTTCTTACTCTAATGAGCTGTAACATCAGTAGTCAATGTTATTGTTACATCAGTTTGAAAATATGTTACACCACTTGTTACATAATAATGGCTGGTTAATGTAACAATGTGATCTGGGAATTGCATTCACATTTTAGACCCATATTTGTTTTTACGTTTTGACAAGTTCTTGCATAATGCAGCAGTTATTATATTATCACTTATTACATGGCTGACCCTGCGTTTTGACTTCCATGTGGAGGAGCAAAGCAGAAAGAGAATTTCCCCCCTCTGGGATTAATAGGCTATCACAAAAAAAAAATGTCTGACTGCAAGGCCAAGAGACAGCTTGTCGAACACAGAGTGTGTTTGTTACTTCACAGTACATTCCCTTATCCGGCACAACACTTGCATACATGAAAAACAACACTTTCCATGAACCCTGAGTGCTAATTATAACATAGCAAGGATTTTCTTTATTTGTTTTGCTCCTTTTGCTACCACACTTTTTGGCTGGTGTATAAGCTTCATTTATCCCAATGCGTATGGAGTGGTTTTGGAATTGGGTTAGTTGTCAGGCAGCTCTGAAAATCCCCAGCTTTTGGCTGCTCTTGACACTCGAGTTGAACCCGTCCTATTAATGCTGGATTACTGTGGAGAGGCCATGTTTTCTTGACAAGGGAATAGAGCAGAACATTTGAGCGGGGATGATTTCATCTCCCAGTTTTTAATTGCTCTAGTATCTACTCATGCACTTTCAAGATGCGCCAAGCAGCTTTTTAGATTCCCAGGGAAAAGTCGGGTTCAGCATAAATTGCTGATACCAAATACTGCAGGTTTACAACTGCAACATGAAAGTTATATGGTCTCAGAATCAATGAAACCCATTCCCACCATGAAAAGATGTTTTCTAAAAACCTCTGCCTCTCTCACCGTTTCAAGGGGGCTTTTGTTGTCTCTGTACTCACTAAGGTTCAGCATGAGCATAACAGAGAATTTAATGTTGTAAGTAAATTAGCTTTTGGAAAAGCATTGTGATCACTGAGCTGGAAGAATACAGTAAACATTAGCATCGCTGCTGGTGGCAACTTATGGAAAAAAACCCAGCAGCTAGACTTTCCAGACATTTCCTGCTAACAAGACTGCTTTCTTGGTGTGAAAATATTATTCATGACATGAGATCCCATGCTGAATCAGTAGCATGTATAGCAGTTGACACTACAGAATCCCTATATGTGTGTGTATGTGTCTGTGTGTGCATCCATGCATTCTGTGGTACACGTGTGTGTGTGTGTGTGTGTGTGTGTGATGCAGACACACTGAGTGACAGAAAATAAGCAGTACATTTTGTGAAATGCAAATTTTCCAATTTTCCTGTCTGAACTAATAACACAATCGTTAAGATTAATGGCCCACCAATGGGGATAACCACTACCGCGCCACAGATTGATTATAGCATATTGGCAATAACAATGATGACATCAAGTAGATATAAATAGGCTCCTCCTGATTTATTGGGAACTTAATGGTAAAGCCCGGTTTGAATACATAAAAGTACGCGCCGCTATCAATTATGACACTCCATGATTTACCCCTGACGATTGGCCAAACGATCATTTCAGTTCTGTTCTGCTGAACCCCATGCCAGCAATAATTGATATGAGCCTTGTTGACTCTTGTGTCCTCAGAGCAGCAATGATTATCTGATGTTTGTTTGCTCAGTCACGTTGTGTAATCGTGTATTCAATAATTTACCTTTTTATATCCCCAGGTGAGAGCTCCCTTTGCTTGTTAGCCCACCAGACAGAGGCATGCATCTTTTATTTCA
The DNA here is from genome assembly GCF_046629955.1 of Centroberyx affinis. Taxonomy (NCBI): domain Eukaryota; kingdom Metazoa; phylum Chordata; class Actinopteri; order Beryciformes; family Berycidae; genus Centroberyx; species Centroberyx affinis. Next base: position 19,662 of record NW_027280627.1, on the reverse strand, counting down.
TGCGCCACTCTCCTGCTATGACATTGCTGCAGTGCTTCACCTTTTTTTTTTTAATCCTTATTGAGTGTTCCCAATTCCATGAAGCACAGAAGTCTGTCTGGTGGCTTCATGTACATCTGAGGACTCTGTGATATTTTCTTTTTTTTTTTTTTCTCCAGAAAGAGCCCCATATTCTGTATCATCTTAATTTAAAACAAAGTCCCTGTTTGCTGGAAGCGGGGAGCGGAGTCACCCCTGGAGAGGTGAGGCTGAGAGCAGGCGAGCTATTTGTCATTCGACACCAGATATAGTGCAACCTTGGCAAAGTGCAGTACATGAGTTACAAGGTAGATCATCACGACTGGAGTGCTCAACTACAAATAAAGTTTCGCTGAATTCAGTGACATTGACCAGCGCTTTCGGCTGAAGTGTTCATTGAAGTGGAATGATGAGACAGTTTAGTCAAATAAGTGTTTTGTGCACCTAGACCATGTAAACAGGGCTTGGACAAAAAGAATATTTTGATAAGGTTGTATATGCTGATCATGGGTCTCCGTGGCCTTGGGTGTGATATTTCAAAGCTGTGTTTATCAGAGCGTTATGTTAGATTCCCTTTCTTGAGCGGTGTAACACATTACTTTGGTACCACTGTGCCACAGTTCCCATGGTATTTTCAAAAGATTTTTTCTGACCAGTAAGGCAGCAACCACAACCCTTCACAAAAAAAACATGACACATTATTAACACACCTGATTAACATTCATGCATAAAAATAAGGCAGAATGCCTACTGAACGAGACCTGAAAAGAGAAGCCTCTGGGAGAATTAACAAGGTATTAGAGATCAATAAAAGTCATCAATTACTTCATCAGCGACCAAGGAATTGCAACAACATTGACAGATCTAGCACAGCCTACGGTGTGGCCTGTAACTGACAGAAATAATAGTCTCTTTTCCAAAATAGAGACGGTTAAGCTAGCTAATTAGAGCAGAGAATTAACAGAAATGTCTAGTGAAAAGGTAACACAGTATATCAAGATGCAAAATACTGTAGTAACTAGAAGGCATTTGGAGAGCGCATCCTCCACCAACGCTGAGCAGTTCTCCTACTTGCTGTTACACCCACAGACATCATTCCTAGATTCTTAGATTCTTAGATTTTAAGATAAATTGATTTCTTGACTCTGCAAACACACTGTATCTCCAGGCTTCGGGGTTATTTTTCCGTGAATCAATGGCACACAGGGCAAAGCGCAGTTAACGGGCATGGGCGTGGCATCTGATGTTTGATCTATCCGTGGCCAGAGGCGTGCAGCACACCTGCGGCGCAGTTTGAAACAAGGTGGGATTAGGAGGAATACATTAATACATGACCAATCAAATCACTTCTTTTCTTCCCCTTTAAAAGAAGTGCACTCTGTGCATTTTGGATCCGCCACAAAAGCTTCTCCTAAGAGGAAACTGTCCTTGTGTGGGAGGTCCAGAATTGCCACAAGCAAATATACGGCACCTTAATTTGAATTAGCTTGGGAGGAGAAAACACATTTGGTTACCGTGTTGCTCTGGTCCTCGGAGAACCGCTGCCCAATGGAGGAAGCGGTTCAATGATATTAGGCGAAGAGCCAAACAGAAGTTGGTGGAGAACTGCAAGGACAGTTTGGCTACAGGAGGAGTCCACCCATCTATAGAGGATGTTCCACCTCCACAATCCCCACTCTGTGCGTCATGGCGCATGATGACAGTCATTCACACCACAGCCACAGGTGTATTAGTTACAATGAAAAATGTTGTATCTTATTTTATCCAGATCTCCACCAAAATCGAATACATTTGTCCTTGGCCCAAGGCCTGTCTCTCCACCAATTATTAAATAATGGTCATTCTACGCTATAAAGGGACAGTAAAAATTGTGCCTAATTCACCTTTAATTAAAGCAGCTTTGTTGATACAACAGTCCTGACATCAGCCTGGTTCTCACACACGGGAAACCAAACATAAGACAGTCAACTAAAGGGTAAATTCCTGCTGACCGATGGATATTTAGGCTTACAGGCTACTTTGTGAAAACCTCCCACGTTTCACCACTCCCTTTGAAGAAACCCGTCCCAAGCTGAATAACAATGTCAAAGCCTGGTTCCTCTGCACTGGACCACAAACACCTTCGCCCAGGCCAAAAGAGATATTTTGGTTTATAAGATTCCAGACGGATATTTTCTGCTGCATCTATGCATACTAATAACAACGTAGATAAAATAGACAAAGGATTTATTATAACCAAAGTGAGCAGGGAGTGCATGGCTCCAGCTGATTGGCACACCGTTATTGAACAACAGCTCAGCCGGCGATGCTGCCTGCCTGACACAGTATTGTCATCCGATGGGTGAAAAGTAAAGCAGCCAGCAGAGCACACAGTATCCCAGCTCTCCATGCTCTGACTGACAGCATGCTCTGTCTAACCTGTTTTCAAACAGTTTCCATCCACTTCCTTGACACATTGACAGATGCTAACATTTAATGATTGTTTCATGTACTATAAACCATAATCCCCTAATCTCTGTTTGTCATATCTATGATCTCCTACTGGTCTTTGTAGAAGGGAGAGAGGCCACCTTCAGCTCAGAAACTATGGTAATCCGCTTACAATGAAATGTGAAATAGAAGAAACTGCCTTTTTTTTGTTGCAAAACGGACGGCATCGCGGGGAACTAAATGGAATGGCAGCAGGTCATTTTTGTTTGTGAATCACACAGATTTTTCTAAATAGGCTTCATAGTGAAATTGATTTAGCAGCAAAAGGAAGAGCTTAATCTGACTAAAGATTAATTTACTCGGGGCGTCCTGGAGGGCCAGCGGGTGCCGTGTCCTTCCAGCGTTGTGTGGGTTGGACTCCCATCTCACAACCTCTGCCACATGTCATCACATCTCTCTCTCTCTCTCTCTCTCTCTCTCTCTCTCTCTCTCTCTCTCTCTCTCTCTCCCATCATTCCTGTCTCTCTCCACTGCATTCCAGCTAATATTGCAGAAATGGCATGAAAATGAAAAAAAAAGATCATTCGTTCACTCAACACTTTTCCCTTTGATACGATTAGCGGTGTCTCTCTCAGTATTAGTGGAGAGATTTTAAGAAATGTAATAAGAATTGAAATTCCCAACTGGGTCCTGCAACTTCCCTTATGCTGCACTTATGATTATATGAAATGATCTGGATGGTTGATTATTTTTTATTAACTTTATTGGATGTCTGAGTGTCACACGCTCACAGTGGTGCAGCTGAATAAAATGTGCAATGACACAGTGTTTGAATCAAACAGTTGCGTGATCACACAGCTGGGGCAGAGCCAGGAAGTGAGACACACACACACACACACACACAACACATACACACACACAACACACACACACACACACACACACTCTCAGTCAGGGTCAAGGTCATCTCTCCTGCCTCACAAAGAGGAAATAGATGTGCAGCCAGACATAAACCAAATCATGCAAAACATATGGCATCAATATGATATACATGAATACAAATGCATTCAAATGCATGCATCACAAAATGCATAAAAAACAGAATAAATGTAAAGTGCGGAGGCGTTGAATATGAAATGCCATTCCACTTCAAAGACAAAACCAGCTATTCAGGTTCTGAATCCAACAAAGAGATTACTATGAATACTTAGATTTATACCATATACTATTTCATTTCCATATTTGTAGATGAAAAAAAGTTATTATCTGCAATGTTTTATCATTGTAATCATTGTAATGAAATAGTTCTACTGAAGATGGTGCAGTAGAAGTGCAGAATGTGACAGCTAACTTGAGATTTTTATGTATTTCGACACTGTAAAGTAAAATTTACCAGCAGACATGTATTTTGAGTTATGATGGACTAGGAAAGTTGAAGAAAAGTTGATTTTCCATTTACAGGTTAAGATCTTCAAGAACATACCCAAACGTGTAAAGTGAATATGCCCAAAATTCATATAAATTCCAGATTTTATCTTTGGGGGTAAAGAGATTGAAAAAGAAAATCTTTGCATACCGTCTAAGCTCACAAATACAAATGTAATAGAAATTGGAAGTAATAAACCAATTTTAATAGATAACCAATTACTGCATGGTGTCTGAAGACCTTCTAGAAATTCTATAAGCTGTACTTACACAGTAGAGTCAATTAAGAACACATTTTCATTTGCAATGACGACCTGTCAGAGTACAATCCTGACAAACAGTATAGTAAAAACAAAGCAAAGAAGACATAAAACATTATGGACAAACAGAATCAGTCAGGATCTAAAGGGGGAGGCAGGTGTAAAATACATGCATGTCAGCCTGCAAGCAGCATCAGAATAGAAGAAAGCGTCCAGCTGAACAACCTGAGTCCCTCGGGCCAGATAATTAGAAGGCTATATTTCACAACTTGTGTATTGTTTTTTGTAATGGATGTGTTTTTGTAAGAGTCTCAGATCTCAGAGTTGTAGCCATGAACTCGGATTTCATCACTGCTCATTCCTGCCGTTACGTTCCAATATATTTTGTTTTATGCTAATGATCAGATCTAATTGTTCACATAGGGGTTAGTGGACGTGACTTTGACACCGAGCTGACCTTTCAGTTAGCCAATAAGCCATTTCGCTCCACCGTATTAATATCCAAGATTTATATTCTCATAACAGAGGGCCTCCACAGTGGTATTACTCACAGTGATTAGTGACTAATGAATGACTGCCAACCTGTGTTGTGGTAATGCATTCGTCTGACTGATTGTGGTCAAACCCTGTTTGGGAAGGCAGCCAAAGAGAAAAGTTTATTAGTAAAGCCATATTAATTAACAAGTTACAGGAAATTAATCTGGGAAGGGAGTACATTACACTCCTTAGCATGATCTCATTTTTATCATATCAACTGCGATGACAAAAAGCAATAATGCACCGGGCCAGTTGTTGGATGTTTTGTAACTACATGTGAGGGATTTTCAGATCCCCAAACAGATATTGCTCTAAAATGACACTGGTGAGCTATGGTGGGTTGTAGAGTAAGTATGTGAGGTAGGACGTTTCAGCTAAGGGGAGGAGGAAGTGGCTGTAACCGGTTTCTTCTCTCCCCTCAGACCAGCAGATATTATTACCTTTTTTTTCTGGGTGGATATGGTGAATGAGGGAGCTCTGAAGGATGAAGGAAGTCTTCAATTTTGAAGAATAATTGCATGTCCACCTTGGTTTGAAGAAACCAGCCAGTCAGACATTGGACACTTGTAGATAGAGAGATCCCAGGTTAAGGGAAGCTGAGGATTATGTTTGTGAAAGCGCTGTAGGCCATTGCTTAACTAGGAGTGAATCTATATGTTACCCTATCCAGACTAAAGGAGAACTGGAGGCTTACAGTAGGGTTTATATTAGGCTTTCTGCAGCCAGACGGATTTCTGTTACCTTCGCGTTAATAAAAATGTTCGTTCCTGGGGAGAGAAACATTAAGCATCTCTAGGCCACAGATGCTTCTGTCTCATCTGTGACACTGTGTCCTCTGACTTCCCGCGTGTGTGAATCTGTCAGCGATGGCCCCGGCTTTATAAACCTGACGCTCCTCTGCTTTGTATAAATAATACAAACGCAGAGAGAGAGAAAAGATTTTGGAGCAGTCATAAGGCAGCGAATGACAAGTTACAAAGTCAGTGTGAAGACTTGTTCAGCCAACAGTAGGGACAATTTGCTCTGTCAGCCTGTTAAAAAATTGCTCTAATCATGACTTCCAGTACTTAAAGGGGCAATAAGGATGGTCTTTACCGTCCCATAGCACTGAATGACCATAATATATCTGTGGGGGGTTGATAGGGTTATAGATTAAAACCAATGACTCAACGATTACTTTGCCAGGTGCTGAGATTTCTGGCTTTGAAAACCCATCCCGTACTCTGTTTTGGAACAAAAACTCCCCACCCATTGCAATTTCGAGACACCCCCCACCACCACAAGCACCAACTGCTTAACATGTGTGTTCTCAAGACAAAAACGCAAATGGAGAAGCAGTATTATTTCACACATGTCCATTTTAACGAGTCAAAAGTCTCATATTCAGCCTTCAAATCTTAATTTTCTTAAAACAAGAGAACAATTCTGCCAATGGGGTGAGATAACTCCATCCTGCTTCTAATGCAGGTTCGTTTGTTTCAGGAATTTTCTCGAAATTAGTGTCAAGACAGAATAAAGCAAACCACTGCAATACTATCAAGAAAATTACACTTGATTCTACAAAATTCTTGAAACGAGTTGATTTGCATTGGAAACAAGTGAAATTATGTCACCACATTGGCAGTTTTCTTCACTTGTATTAAGAAAATTATGATTTTAGGACTGAATAATAGACTAAATGACTTAAGATGGAGATTTTTGTAGTGGTGATATACTGTATTACCTCTTCACTAGACATTTCTGTTGAATTTCTTCTTTAATTAGCTAGCGTAATCGTTTTGCTGTCTTTATTGGGTGGGGGGAATTGGCTTGTGTAGGAGAACATAGTTTTATCAATGTTGTTCCAATTCCTACTGGTTGCCAATAGATATCGATAACGGTCACAGATTACTTTAATCACTTTAATATTACCACATAATGTGCAGCAGTGAAACCCAATGCCAAATGTCAAAACAGAGTATTTTAGAGACAAAGCAGCTTTCTTGAGAAACTTTCTCTGAAAGTTCAGTCCCAGGCATTATGCCACAGCAGGAAACAGGCCCTCTTGTCAACTTATTGACAGCTAATTTAATAAAGTGAGACAATAAAGACCTGGGCAGACATTGCATCAGCCGGAGCCATCCTATCCAAATGCATGAATGGTGTCCTCTCAAGGACAGAGGTGCTGCCTGTCAAGATGGCCGATGCACTGTCAAAGTCTGCAAACTTAACTCTTGTTGAAAACCGCTCTGTCTCAGCAGCCTCCACACACTGTCAGGGATGAGACACGGCTCCATTAGCACCTCAGGGAACCTCGGATTCTCACACAAAAACAACATCATTTGTGAGCTTTGGCTTCCAAATGTTCTGGTCCCACTCATGGCCCTCTAAACTGACGGGGACATGCCCTCCCAGATATCTGATATCTGAGAGATGTAACAGTTATGATGAGTGTAAAAGTCTCACAGATTGTACCAGTAAACAACTCTCCCCCTTCCTCATGTTTTTAGCTCCTTGTGCCGGGAAGTCCCGATCATACGTGGCATTATTTATCTGTATTCTGCAGTGACTTGCATTGTGAACGTGTTTGTATCAATTTGTGCCCCCTCAAAAATTTTGGCTGCCCTACGCCCCTGTCAGCAACACTTTGTTGTGATGTGTTGGTTCATAGATCTCATACATCATCCCAGTCGCCAACAACCACAACAGTCTGTGTGTATGTCTGTGAATAAGTGTGTGTGTGTGTGTGTGTCAGATTGGAGTTTTAGTTATACAACATTTCTTGGAAGCAGAGCTGCTCTGGAGGCAGAAATAATTTTATTAGGTGAGTTAAACCTCCGTGGCCGGAGCCAAAGAGACTGTTTTTCAGAGCGCAAATTAGCGAACTGGCAAACCTGAATGGCAAAGAAGGAACTCTGGTCAAAATATAAATAAAAAAATATGCCTATAAAATGTCTATAGCTTACCTAGATAGCTATAGGCTAGTATGGTTAGTTTGAACTTGGAGGGTCAGCTAGGCTAACTAGCTAACCTAGATAACTTATGGCTAGATTGTGTTTTTTACGGTTAGTAAAAAGAACATTAGACCTCATAATATTAGCTTCCTCCTCTCTTACCTCTTGCCTTTCACTGGGCTTCAGTCTAATGTTACTTAGTCAGAAAAACTGTTTCTTTGGCTCTGTGCACTAAAGTTTAACTCAACCAATGAGATTATTTCTGCCTCCAGAGCAGCTCTGTCTGAGAAATGTCTATATAAACTAAAACTTCAATCTGCATAGAAGACCAGGTTGCTTCTTGGTTCTGTGTTTGTGAAATCCACAAGTGTCTGTCATCTTGTAAATTAGGTTTTACAAACTTAGTTGGCCTATTCTGAATCATATCGTAATTAGACCTGGAAGCAGTGAAGCAAATTGAGAGCACACACACACCCCACCCTTTCCCCATAAGCCACAATTGTCTCTGCTGTTGGCAGCATGTTGATTTGAGGTACACCTCCTCTGTCAACCAAATAAGCTCTGAGTGGACGGCCGATCGATAATCTCGCCCTAATACCTTTCTGAAAAGTACCTGTTTACCACAAGGACGGTCCAAATGAAAAGCTGTCAGTCCGTCACACTGATGGAAGATAAGGTTGTATTGTGTGTGTGCGTGTGTGTGTGTGTGTGTAGGAGTGGAGGGGTTGAGGGGAAAGGGTGGATGTTCCAAGTTCCAGGTTTTATTGTTTTTTGATTGTTCACTGTAATATGAAGAGAGGAGAGGGCAGATGCTCTTGTAAACGATGACGGGCAATAACATACAGATTATTAGAAATGGCTAAGGTCGGTTTCTTCTTCCTTGTAGCATACCAACCATGTTGTTGGCCCAGTGACTCTATCGGCCCCGAGGAAGACAAACAGCCCAACGGAGAGGGCATGTCTATTTCCCGTCTTCTCCCCTGAGCTGCCTTTAATTTGCTCTGTGGCACTGCACCCACATCGAGGGCCAAGGGCCGGGACCCGCTCATTTACTAGAGTGGGAAATGTCAATATATACTCACAACAAAAGGTATGCCACCGCACGTCCGGCTCGGCGGGGCGCACTTATTTGAACCTGCAGCCCTCGCTCACCCAACACACGGACGGCCCGGACCCAAAGATTCACATTACCACCACCAAATGTCCACTTATTCTGGGGTGAAAAGATAAAAAGCCTGGAAAGCCACAAGGTCCAGTATGCTGTTCATGTTGGATTACTCTCGTCCTGGTTCCTCTCCTAGTGTTCCAGAGGGATGACTTAATGATAAAAATATATATATAGTAGGGTTTATTAAAGGAAAATGAATAGCCTGAAGCAAATTTTCTTTCACTACCTCTGCCAAGCATGTTAATCTCCCATAAAAATGGCAATTGATAATTGGTGATAATTTTAGCTGAGGGGTCACATTGTCTGTCCCTCGAGTCACAAAAGGTACCAATTAGCCATCGCAAGGAGAGACAACACTACCTGCGATTGCCTCTTTTAAACCCTGTATTGTTAATGTATTAGAGGCTTTATAGTATTTTAGTAGGGAAAGGTAGCGCGTAATCAGGCAATGCTCAAAGCCACGCTGGCAGCAAAGGTTGCGGCCATTAAGTGAGCCGACTCGTGTGACGGCAATTGAAAATGAAAGTCAAAATAGAGGGCACTTGAGAGCTGCTTTTATCTGTATGCAAAGTGCACCATCATTCTATTTATTCATGCACACAGAGCGGTGTTAAGGTCCCTATCCCCTCTGATGTTACTGGCTTGGCGAGGCACTATACCTCTTTTATGATTACTGCAATGGATCTGATTTAGTAATCTCTTCTGGGATTCTCCTCCAAACCTCTCCAAGCTAATAGGTTTGCCATGTTTAATGATGCACAAAATTTTCCTGAGTGGAAGTTATTTATCTTTATCAGTGTCGTCGGAAGTGGTCCGTCAGTCGGCAGGCCGTCGTGTCTGTCACAGACAACGCGAGAGGCGGCCGTCTATTACAGAAAGGTTTCCGCCAACCGATTTGTTGTTAAATCATAATAGAATGTTGATTATGGTGCAGATCTTCCAGTGGTCGTTACGATGAGAGGCATGTCATCACTGCAATATACAGTGTTTTCAAATATTTTTTGTTTTTCCCCAGGTACACAATGAGAGATGAAAAAGTGACTCAACCCAAGCAATAGAATGAGAAATAACGGTCTTTTACTGGCTGAATGGCTGGAGGGATGCCTTCCCATTGAGCAATTTTACGTTGATTAGACGTTTAAAACACGTCTAAATGGCCATAGCCGTCTAGGCTAAATTAAGTTTAAATGGGGTTGAAAAGTGAAAGTTTATTAGATGTCTATACATAGACAAAATTATCCTGGACTATATGAGAGCTGCGCATAGACGCAATGTTGAAATTACTTCTTGTGCTCAGATAATTATCTTGTAAGCTAGTCTACAGGACTTCTCTGGTGCATATTTTTGGTATTTACAGATGTTTATTCATTGTAATAATGTATTTACTGCTTGGTCTAAAATAGGTCTATACATAGCCATAATGATCCTGGGCTATATGAGAGCTAAAGCATAGACACAACGTTGAAATCACGTCTTTTGCTCAGTGGGTTAGTAACACTGCAAAAAAAATGTTAAACGTCTAATCTTAAACATATATATATATATATTTTTTTTTTCATAAAACAAGCAGGGGGAGGAAAGATGATTTAAGTCTTTTTCTTTCACTCATTTCAAGAATTTCCTATCAAAAAATGTGAATATCTTAAAACAGAAAGCATGTTTTTTTTGTTTTTTTTAGGGAGATTAAAAGATTTAAACTGAATGCAAGATGAAATGGTGTTTTTGCACTGAAGGCACCAAAAGCTTTGGAAATTTGAAGTAGCTGTCTGAAAAATGGCACTATTTCTATGCTGCGAGACAGACCACCCAGTAGGATGAGACGCTGGACTTCTAGCTGTTTATCATTTTATTAAACCACTATAGAATGAATGGCAAGATCCCCCCAAACAAACTTCACTTTGAACCCAGGAACAAAAAGACATGTTTTGCTTAAGTTGGCGTTAATATTGCCTTGAAGGAACATGGATACCAGCAGAGGAAGTTATGTGGCAGGATGATGCCAGAAGTTGTTCCAAGTTTTTGATTTGAACTTTGAACCTTGTTTTGCAGCCGGACTGTGAATCCCCCACAGCGTGAGGGTGTTTTGGATTATCCTCAAAACAAGGGAAACTCATCAGAACAATACCAGCATGCACGGGGAATATCAACTGTTCACATATTGTCTTCAACAAAAAACACCGGCAGTGAGCACAGGCTTGGGGGCCAGAGGGAGCAATCATCCATTTTCTGTTTTGTTCAGATAGAGCCCTCTTTTCTAATGCATGTCCAGGTTTTTTTCCAGGGCATCATTTGGTTATGGCGAGAGTTTCTCAATCAAAATCTGAACGGTAAAATGTTACAGATGTAATAGAAAGTAACTAAAAAATTATATTTGGGAGCTTTTTTTGTTTTCTTCCCAAAAACCTCCACTGCACATCCATCATAACACACTGCCAGACCAGACTAGACCACTGTCTGTCACACACAGCGTAAATTATATAGGAAAAACTGTGAGACGCATTGTACAGCGGTGATTACATCATACCACTAACCAAAAAACAGTACACTGTATGTTGTGATTGCTTGTGAAAAACAAAATCCGAGGTTCCTCTGTGTGGTGGGATGTGATCCAATTGCATGACTAGATGGAGACAGTGAGAGCACTCCAGTGAATCTCTATAACTTTATGTGGAGCTCTAAACTCTCCCCAGCCTTTCCTGTCTTTTTTGGAAGTGTTGCACCAGTGGCTTTGTCAGACAATATTTAAAAGTGAAGTCCAATTTGCCAATCATACGGTTCACTGCAGCTCAAAGTCCTTGTAGTGATGGGTACTGAGGAGGAAACGGCCGTTTGTACAGCATTTAAATCTTTGAAGATCAGCCTGCTTAACGCATAGATGAGTGCGCTGACTGCGCTCTGTGAAGCGCGGACGAGGAGCCGCTCTAATTACACTCAAGATACATGTGAAATGTCTTCAGAGCGCACCGTTTCATCCCATTTCTCCTCCTTTGTCTTACAGCTCAGCAACATGTATGGAACTGCATTGCCTGCCCTTATAGCTCCAATGTTCAGTCTTTCAGAGTGTGAAGGAATGTAAAAAGCGTGTTACACAGCAGCGGAAACTTCCCCTGCTGGGTCATCCTCACACCCGCTTTATAACAAGTAGTTGGAGAAGGTGCTGTTGTTCACACTTGACATGGCAGCGCGCACACTCAACCGACGAATTCCTCAGACTGCAGCTGCGTGCAGAAAAAAAAAGCCCACTGTCCTCCATGTTCCCCCTGCAGCCTGTCGACACACGAGAAGAAATTGTATTCTTAGACATGTATCTAACATGTGTTACATGGAACATGTAGTCATGGAGTCATGTGACACTGAACTTTCGCTCTGGAGAAGAGCGTCAGCTAATGCCGCGTTCATTTCACGTCGGATTTGCTGTAAATACAAACTGCCGACTGGGAAAAAACATAAAGTCAGCCTCCTAGTGGTAACTACAGGTAGGACATGTGGGATTTTTTTGCGGACTCCAATATCTCCCATGCATTGTTGCAAACACCACAGTGAATCCATCGATGTTGGCAGTCTAAAGTAATACAAATAAATATAATCTGCTTTATTCACTCTAATACCAATCTCAGAACCCATCGTCTATCGGTCTGACGACGATTAAACTCTGGGGGCGACGGCCAATATTTCGGGGTTTCCGGTGCAGCCAGTGGACATCCGGGCCAAGACTTCCTCTTCCGTGCGCCGGTCATTGTTTACAGTCCGATTAGCAACTTGAGACGTGAGAATTAAGAACTACCTTCTTTTGAAAAAGCCAACAGTGCTCCCTTGCTATTTTTCCTATGACTATAACCGCTGTACTGGTTAATCTCAACATGATTATACATTACTTTACAGTGTCATTTATATATTCAAACTCAACATTTATTTTATTCTCCATCTTATTTTACATTAATTATGGCATTCTATCCCTGTTTTTATGCTCATTATGTCTATTTTCATGTGAAGATGCATTCTATGTATTCTATTCTCATCTTTATCATATTTTCGCTATTATTATCAAGTTTTATGTGAAGCACTTGGTGCATGTAATTTCTTTGTTGTAAAGCACTTTGAGCTGCATTTCTTGTATGAAAGGTGCTATACAAATAAAGTTTATTATTATTATTATTACGAGAAAAATGGTGAATGCGGCAAGTTCTCTTAAATCGCTCGTACGAGTGAGTAACGAATCTGTTTGTACGAGTGGTTCTTGCATAAGGCCCATTGAGTTGCGACTAAATATTCATTGTTCATCCTTCAGAATTCACATCTGACTCCCAATGAAACCTAGATATGCCATGAAGTTCTCATTTGTCACGCAAAAGATGTCATCTGTTGGAGGGAGGCGAGTCTGCAAGAGAAGACGGCTGTGTGATTAAAATTCTCGCACGCTCTCGCGGTCTAAAATACTTTGGGGCAGACGGCTTATTATGGCATTCCCTTTCATGTCTTTGGAATAAACTTATCACAGTAATACTCTTCCCCAGATCTCACATTGATTCACATCCCCTTCGGCATGTCAGGAAACTTCAGATGGAGATGAAACGAGAAGGAGAATAAATAGTCTTTCAGATATGCAAGTCTCTCTAATCAGCTGTAGACAAACAGCGAGAGTTCAAAGAAAGGTCGACCATCATCACAGCTGTTTTCTGAGACTTCCTTGCCACAATCTAGGCGATGTTTGTGAAGCCGCTTAACAGCAAAGGTGTTCATGAGATTATCCACTGTAGATCTTTGAACCTGACTCACATGCTTTGTGCGCTTCATATGCAAAAACGACATAAGTTCCCCTCATCCCTGGAAAGAGTGTAGGCCTATAATGGGAAGCGACAGGGGAAGGGTGATAAAAAGAATTCATCCATCACCTCCTTGGAAAAGTGCATTTGAATAGCTGGTGTCCATTTACTTGTCAGCATGCGGTTGGTTTCATGGTAAGAGCGGGTTTCTGTGAAGTCAAGTCTCCCACATAAGAGGCTGAGCATCAACCTCATACTTTGATCTATTTACCTGCTGTGTATATTTGATCTCATCCTTTCTTTGTTGAAGTCAAACTGCTGTCTGGCTCACAACATGGCAAACAATGAGTTCATGCTGAAATTAACATCAAGGATGATTGACATGGAAAACAGGATTTCCACACATTATCCAGGGTTTTCCGTTCACGCATCGTAACGTCATAAAGCGGAAGAGTTCCAGCGTTAAGGCGATCTCTTGTGGGGCGTCGTGCACGTCTGATAGTTCCTGTTCTGGTACATCAAGGCCCAGAGCTGCCAATTCCCTCCTATGCGGCTGGGGCTGGAATGCTAATTCCAGGTGAGAAACAGCATAGCGTTCCCATTAATCCTCACAATGGGGCTCACAGTGGTCTGCGAGGCCTCTAGTCGCCCCCTGATCAGCTCCTGACGCTGCATCAAGTCACCTCCACAGGCGCAGCTATGCTCCGGTTACCTCAGGACTGGGAATTAACAGGAACACCAACGCGTCCGGGGAAAAAAAAATGGGCCCAATTAGTCAACTGAGCCACCTCCACAATGTGAAAGAGAAGGTCTCTGTACTGGAGCAAGACACTGCACAAAAAGTACACAGAAGTATGGCAACGACTCTGAGCAGAAGTATAATCAAGGGCAGAGTATACAGAGTATCCCCAGCTCTTCTTTTGGGGTATCACTAAATATGAGTCAGCCTAATTACCGGTGGGGTCACTGTGCACGCCCCACTCCTCGGCAGTAATGTTGCGTTCCAGGCATGTCAGAAAGTCGGAAACTCTGGCTGCCTGCTAGGAAAAATGCAGCAGAACGGCCCTTCAAATTGGAATTCAGGCAAGATTTCTCGGCCCTGAGGTTTCTGGGAGACAGTTGTCTGGCATCATGTCAACATGGCAGCAAACACTGTAAACGCTACACAGCATCACTTTTAACATGTTTATAATCCTCAAAATTGCTCGATTTTCAGTATTGCATGACCTTAAACTTGGTAAAAACACCTGTGTGGTAAACATTTGAAAGTTGCACTTACAGTTGCAAACATTCCCTGCTAACTAGATGGCTAATGTTACAAAGTGTCATTGACATAGCATTAGCTGTTGCATGGGGAACAGTATTTTATGTTGCAAAATGAAATCTAATGGATGGATATTCACCAACCAGCTGTGAATATCTGACTTGTGGCATTCATTGCGTGATATCTAGAATGAAGGATTTAGGATGGCTTATGTATGTGTACATTACAGGCTGTCGATGAAAACCTAACAGTGTTCGCAGACACAGAAAAGCCAGCGCTGTTCATATTACAATGATAAATGAAATAGTGACTCAACCCAAGGAATAGAATAAGAAATAACTGTTTTACTCACTCAGTTTCGCCATCCATGTAAAAAAAAATACACTGAACAACCAATCTACTCTTGAATCTCTACGTTTAGATAACAGCAGTAGTCATGTTAAGTAGTAATTCTTTTTAATATGACTTCTTCACCCCTAAGCAGGCCGGCCAGAGGCAAATCAATGTTCCCGGCTTGTAAATTCAGCTGAAAATAAGGCGATCTGGTGCTCAGCGCTTTATTCGTTCTCGTCAAATTCAGTTGAGGGCTGGTTTTGTCAGAAAAGCAATATTTACCTGCAAAGGAATGATTGTTTTCCATGATGGTCATCAATTTTCAGGGTTAGGTTAAAGTTTTAGACACATTTGTCTTAGTGATATTATTAATTTGTAGCTCAGGGCGAAGTCATGTCTAGAAAATCAATACAGCACACACAGGTTACAATTAGGTGGAAATTAATCAGAGCCACGGGCCTGTTCACCCGGTAAATAATCACGGGACGAATCCTGCTATACCGCCTGGAAACCTGGAAACCAAACAGGGGTAAAACACCCAAGTCTGGCGCAATTCAAGGATCAATCAAAAGGCTTTTATGGAAATGGTTGGAAAAGGGAAAGATTCTGAAATCGACCTGTGATGAATACACTGGTGTAGGAGAGTGTGCTGAAATCAATAGCAGATGATTCATTTCTGGCGTCGTAATGGCAGCAAGCTGAGTCCCCCAGGAAGTATAAGCCATTCGCAAGCAATCGTGTGTGTGTGTGTGTGTGTGTGTGTGTGTGTATGTGTATGTGTGTGTGTGGTGGGTGGCTGAGTGGGGGAGAGGGGGTTGTGTACCTGCCATTTTGTGTATGTACATGTGTATTCTGTGGGTGTTTGTGTGTGTGTTTTGTGTGTTTACGCATGTGTGTGCATTTTTTTTTATCTTACCCCCCACCTTCCCGACAGTGACACATGAAATGCATCCCGAAAACCAAGTCGCCAATGTTGCCCAAAAAAAATCCCTGACTTTTCTACTCGCTTTTATTTAATCAATAAGTTCAAAAGGTAAAGATATTATTCTAAAGTTGAAAAAAAACCAACATAAACAAAAAAAACCTGCCTTTTCCAGGGGAACTGCTACATCATAGCTGAGGCGGGCGGTGAGAGGTAATCTTTAGGTCAGGCTGCGGACCGGAGGGTTTCATCGGGGCAAAGACAAATAGAGGGGGGAATAGTAGATCTGTTCATTCTGGTGAGATTCATTGCCGCTGCCATGCCATAATTATCTCCACTCTGGGGCTTGTCGGCCCACCGTTCTGCAAAGCACTCATTATACACTGTATATTGTGGACGCTCTTTGTCTCTGTCGCTTTCTCTTTCACCCTTCCCGCTCTCTGTCTGTCTCCGTTTCTCTCTCTCTCTCTCCCCCCTCCTCCTCCTCCTCCTCCTCTCCCTCATCTCTGCGGGCTGTGTGAGTGTCGGATGCGGTGTCACTTCTCTCCTGGTGGGCCAGCGCTCCCCTGCAGCTCCGTCACTCCCAGGCCACGTAATTGAACGGCTCTGCTTTCCCGACTCCATTTTATTCAAAGTGAAATGAGGCTGGCCTCCCGGGATAGCTTCAAAAAAGGAAACAGGGGTGGGGATTGTGAGGGGCCCGCTGCAGTAGGGGTGCGGAGTGCTGTCGGAGCAGGAGGGCCGCGTTGGTAAAAAAAAAAAAAAATCAGGTGAAATGCCCGTTGGGTGCCTGTCTTTGAATTGCTTCCTTTTTTTTATCAAATACAGGCAAGTTTCTCCACCTCAGGGTGTTAGGTGTGAGCGTGGTTTGAGTTCACTCTCCTTTTTTTTTTTTTTCCTTTTTGAGCCTCGCTTATAAAAATATTAGCCCCGAATAGGTGAGGCTGACTATTCACAGCTAGTTCCCACAGGATCATTTCTAAAACATTTTTCAAAAAGCCGAATTTCAAAAATGCAGATCAGTGATGGTTAAGATTGCCCCGCTCTCGTCGCCTGTCATTCCCAGCAAAGCTTCTGGAGTCAGACGCAGTAGAAAAACCATTCTGCCATTCTATGTTTTGTAATATCGCTGCGTTGAAATCTCATTCACTGTGCCAGATGCCTTCTGCCCTTGTTTGCGAGCGCTGAAATTGGAGTTTAAATGGCTTTCTGCGCCCAAGGAGGTCCGATGGAATTCTATATCCTGACAAAACATTTGTCCTTTCTCCACTGCCGAAGCTGATCTATTGGGCTTTACCGTAGCTCTCTGAACACCTGAGCTGGGCCCCGTGAATACAAATACATCACTACACCTCGTCCGTTTCATCCCGGTTTAGCCTGTCTGCAAGCCGCACTATCCGCCTAATCTGGGGAGCCTGGAATCGTAAATTCAATAAAGTAACCTCTCCTCAAAATTCTTACGGCTGCCTGGTGTTATTATGAAATTTATACCTTGAATATCTGGCAGAGTGGGGGAAAAAAAAAAAAAAGTCGGCTTTTCTTGAAACTTTTTTCAGTGTGAATTTGATTAGTCCAAAAAACAGAAGAATGAGCGCTGCCCTTCTTGTGTCTATAGAGTAAAAAGCACAGTATGAATTCTGTGTAAGTATTGAATTTCGGCTCATTCAATTTGTACTCCATTTTCTCCCTTTGTCAAAAGGCAACCATGAGGATCCTGTTTTTGCTCTCCAGCCGTTTTCTGGCTCAATATCATTCCTCCTTCATCTGGGTAATAACTGAAGCAGTAACTGTAAGATTACAACTGAGCGGAGCGTGTATATTTCTATTGCTTAATTCCCCGGTCTTTTTGGCGTCAAACCTCTGCTTAGTATTTGTCGCCGGTGTCTAGATTTGTAATCGGTGAACGAGCGGGGAGCCTGATGGCCATCGCTGGTGAGGTGAGGGCCTTCTCTGCACCGCCGATGCCCCGCTCCCCCCCCCCCCCACTGCTCCCGGCTAGCAGCTTGTCCCCCCAAGCCACGTTTCAACAGCAGGAGGAGCCCGTCCCCATCGAGGACACACGTTGCCACGAGCGAGTGACAGCAGGTTCCCGTAGAGGTACGGCACCGCCAGCTTGTTGAGCTGCAATCCCTTGAAGTTTGGCTTGATTGGCGCGTTGCCACGAGTGAACACAGAGCGAGCACACAGATCATAAACTAGGCAGATATTGTAGGAACAAAGCGGCGGTGCGTTTGAGAGAGATGCTCCACACGCGTGAGCCGAGGGGTTTATTTGGTGCTGGGGCAGGCTAATTGTGGAGGCAACACTTAAATCTGTGATAATTACAAGTGATCTGGGGTGAAATATAATAACTAGGAATCGTGCCCTGGAGGAAAATGGATGAAGCCGTATTTCATGAGCAAACCCAATGTGGCTGTCGGCCGGCCGCAGCAGCCCAGCATCACAACGGTGATCTTAATAAGGGAGCATTAAGCAAATTACCTGTGAAAATGGACAGTCATTTCCCTGCCCCAGGCAGCCCTTTTTTCATCTGATTAGACCATTGCAGTCATTAATCCCTACGGAGGCGATTCTTCACCGGCCAGAGAGATCAGTGTGGGTTTCTAGGAATTAGACTGTTTATTCATAATGTCATGTTGTAGAGTAACAGGGTTATGAGCTCGGGTCGGAACCACATGTATATCATCATCGACCTCAAGTGACTCATCGCTCCCCTCTATACCTCCCACCTTCCAATAACACACACACACACACACACACAAACATGCAAATGTCTATACATGCACAAATACCTACACACATATGAAAAAAAAAAAGCACTGTACAAACAAACCTGCATGCACCCACACATATAGTACACACATACGCAGATAAATATAGACAAAGACACACTCTCTCTCTCTCACAAATACACACATACGCACACACACACACACACACACACACATGCAAGAGGACATGTATAAAAACACACATACTGTACAAACAAACCTGCACTCACTCATGCATACAGTAGGCACATATACATAGATATATATACTAGATATAAACACACACACACACACACACACACACACACAGGTAAACACACACACACACGCAAGTGACCTGTGTAGACACACATATGTACACATATTGTATATAAATGCACCTATACTGTACAGACAAACCTGTGCTCATACATATATACATATACTCATTAAGGAACGCACACAGGTATAACACACACACACACACATGCAATTGCCTATACATGCACACATGACATATATACAGTACACGCACATCCACAGATGTATACACCCACACAAGCACAGAGAGCACACACACATATGCAGTATACCCACTTGAAGACAAGGACACGCACTGACAGAAACACACACACACACACACACACACACAGAGGTTTCTCACACACACACACAAACAAACAAGCACTGTCCCCCTCTGCTATAACAGAGCGCCATCATTAGCAGCTGCCCTTGCCATTCATTTGATCAGCTCTGACAAATCATTTAATGGGATGCAGCCTGGTCACGGACCCACAGACTGATACCTGCTACTTACTGTCAGCGCCACACACTCCACAGCTCCGCCCACAAATATAAA